>NW_026099362.1:0-233139 GCF_024542735.1 Bombus huntii
ACCTAACCCCAACCTAACCCCAACCTAACCCCAACCTAACCCCAACCTAACCCCAACCTAACCCCAACCTAACCCCAACCTAACCCCAACCTAACCCCAACCTAACCCCAACCTAACCCCAACCTAACCCCAACCTAACCCCAACCTAACCCCAACCTAACCCCAACCTAACCCCAACCTAACCCCAACCTAACCCCAACCTAACCCCAACCTAACCCCAACCTAACCCCAACCTAACCCCAACCTAACCCCAACCTAACCCCAACCTAACCCCAACCTAACCCCAACCTAACCCCAACCTAACCCCAACCTAACCCCAACCTAACCCCAACCTAACCCCAACCTAACCCCAACCTAACCCCAACCTAACCCCAACCTAACCCCAACCTAACCCCAACCTAACCCCAACCTAACCCCAACCTAACCCCAACCTAACCCCAACCTAACCCCAACCTAACCCCAACCTAACCCCAACCTAACCCCAACCTAACCCCAACCTAACCCCAACCTAACCCCAACCTAACCCCAACCTAACCCCAACCTAACCCCAACCTAACCCCAACCTAACCCCAACCTAACCCCAACCTAACCCCAACCTAACCCCAACCTAACCCCAACCTAACCCCAACCTAACCCCAACCTAACCCCAACCTAACCCCAACCTAACCCCAACCTAACCCCAACCTAACCCCAACCTAACCCCAACCTAACCCCAACCTAACCCCAACCTAACCCCAACCTAACCCCAACCTAACCCCAACCTAACCCCAACCTAACCCCAACCTAACCCCAACCTAACCCCAACCTAACCCCAACCTAACCCCAACCTAACCCCAACCTAACCCCAACCTAACCCCAACCTAACCCCAACCTAACCCCAACCTAACCCCAACCTAACCCCAACCTAACCCCAACCTAACCCCAACCTAACCCCAACCTAACCCCAACCTAACCCCAACCTAACCCCAACCTAACCCCAACCTAACCCCAACCTAACCCCAACCTAACCCCAACCTAACCCCAACCTAACCCCAACCTAACCCCAACCTAACCCCAACCTAACCCCAACCTAACCCCAACCTAACCCCAACCTAACCCCAACCTAACCCCAACCTAACCCCAACCTAACCCCAACCTAACCCCAACCTAACCCCAACCTAACCCCAACCTAACCCCAACCTAACCCCAACCTAACCCCAACCTAACCCCAACCTAACCCCAACCTAACCCCAACCTAACCCCAACCTAACCCCAACCTAACCCCAACCTAACCCCAACCTAACCCCAACCTAACCCCAACCTAACCCCAACCTAACCCCAACCTAACCCCAACCTAACCCCAACCTAACCCCAACCTAACCCCAACCTAACCCCAACCTAACCCCAACCTAACCCCAACCTAACCCCAACCTAACCCCAACCTAACCCCAACCTAACCCCAACCTAACCCCAACCTAACCCCAACCTAACCCCAACCTAACCCCAACCTAACCCCAACCTAACCCCAACCTAACCCCAACCTAACCCCAACCTAACCCCAACCTAACCCCAACCTAACCCCAACCTAACCCCAACCTAACCCCAACCTAACCCCAACCTAACCCCAACCTAACCCCAACCTAACCCCAACCTAACCCCAACCTAACCCCAACCTAACCCCAACCTAACCCCAACCTAACCCCAACCTAACCCCAACCTAACCCCAACCTAACCCCAACCTAACCCCAACCTAACCCCAACCTAACCCCAACCTAACCCCAACCTAACCCCAACCTAACCCCAACCTAACCCCAACCTAACCCCAACCTAACCCCAACCTAACCCCAACCTAACCCCAACCTAACCCCAACCTAACCCCAACCTAACCCCAACCTAACCCCAACCTAACCCCAACCTAACCCCAACCTAACCCCAACCTAACCCCAACCTAACCCCAACCTAACCCCAACCTAACCCCAACCTAACCCCAACCTAACCCCAACCTAACCCCAACCTAACCCCAACCTAACCCCAACCTAACCCCAACCTAACCCCAACCTAACCCCAACCTAACCCCAACCTAACCCCAACCTAACCCCAACCTAACCCCAACCTAACCCCAACCTAACCCCAACCTAACCCCAACCTAACCCCAACCTAACCCCAACCTAACCCCAACCTAACCCCAACCTAACCCCAACCTAACCCCAACCTAACCCCAACCTAACCCCAACCTAACCCCAACCTAACCCCAACCTAACCCCAACCTAACCCCAACCTAACCCCAACCTAACCCCAACCTAACCCCAACCTAACCCCAACCTAACCCCAACCTAACCCCAACCTAACCCCAACCTAACCCCAACCTAACCCCAACCTAACCCCAACCTAACCCCAACCTAACCCCAACCTAACCCCAACCTAACCCCAACCTAACCCCAACCTAACCCCAACCTAACCCCAACCTAACCCCAACCTAACCCCAACCTAACCCCAACCTAACCCCAACCTAACCCCAACCTAACCCCAACCTAACCCCAACCTAACCCCAACCTAACCCCAACCTAACCCCAACCTAACCCCAACCTAACCCCAACCTAACCCCAACCTAACCCCAACCTAACCCCAACCTAACCAACCTAACCTAACCCCAACCTAACCCCAACCTAACCCCAACCTAACCCCAACCTAACCCCAACCTAACCCCAACCTAACCCCAACCTAACCCCAACCTAACCCCAACCTAACCCCAACCTAACCCCAACCTAACCCCAACCTAACCCCAACCTAACCCCAACCTAACCCCAACCTAACCCCAACCTAACCCCAACCTAACCCCAACCTAACCCCAACCTAACCCCAACCTAACCCCAACCTAACCCCAACCTAACCCCAACCTAACCCCAACCTAACCCCAACCTAACCCCAACCTAACCCCAACCTAACCCCAACCTAACCCCAACCTAACCCCAACCTAACCCCAACCTAACCCCAACCTAACCCCAACCTAACCCCAACCTAACCCCAACCTAACCCCAACCTAACCCCAACCTAACCCCAACCTAACCCCAACCTAACCCCAACCTAACCCCAACCTAACCCCAACCTAACCCAACCTAACCTAACCCCAACCTAACCCCAACCTAACCCCAACCTAACCCCAACCTAACCCCAACCTAACCCCAACCTAACCCCAACCTAACCCCAACCTAACCCCAACCTAACCCCAACCTAACCCCAACCTAACCCCAACCTAACCCCAACCTAACCCCAACCTAACCCCAACCTAACCCCAACCTAACCCAACCTAACCCCAACCTAACCCCAACCTTTTTTTTTTTTTTTTTTTTTTTTTTTTTTCGTGGAGAAATCCTCATGGACACCCGCTAGGCGGGTAGTGTCGGACTCTTACCGACTAAAACTCCACGGTGGCCTGTCCTGACGCCTGAGTCGAGATGCACCCGGGATCTCTCCCGAATTACTACCGGTTACCCCCGGGCGTCTATCTCTCCTTTCGTCGAAGGGAGGCGTCCTTGATCTTCTTGGAACGCTAGGGGGGACCACGCCCCCTAGCGCCTCGCTCCTATTGCGTCGTTCTGGGGACCCCGTCCCCCTGACGCCTCTTCCTGGTTTCCACGCGCTCCTACGGCGGCCGCGGCGGCGCCGGTGGCGGCGTCGCGCCCCTGTAGCGCGTCGTATTCCTAGGGCGCTGCGACCTCCTGGACGGGTCGCGATCTCGTTCCCTGCTACGTTCCGCCCGCTCCTTCG
Source organism: Bombus huntii (assembly GCF_024542735.1). Lineage (NCBI taxonomy): Eukaryota > Metazoa > Arthropoda > Insecta > Hymenoptera > Apidae > Bombus > Bombus huntii. The sequence goes on from NW_026099362.1 coordinate 3,748, forward strand.
CCAGCATGACCTGCTCGCAGTAGGTGCGGACAGCGGAGTACTCCTGGCGCCCTCTGAGCATGGCCGCGACGACCGCTTCGGGGGCTAAGCTCTCGCCGATTTCGAGCCGCAGGACGCGTCGTGGTTCCGCCCACGCCGGGCAGAACTCCAGCGTGTGCTGCGCCGTGTCCTCCTCTTCCTCGCAGTGGTGACAGACGGACGTCGTCTCTCGCCGAATCCTTAGCAGGTACTCGCCGAACACTCCGTGGCCGGTGAGCAGCTGCGTCATCCTGAAGGTCAGCGGTGCCCCGCCTCGATCCCTCCACGCCTCCCAGTTGGGAAGCACGGCGCGAACGGCCCGGTGCGGCCGCACGGCGTCCTCCTGGATCAGCTGCGAGCGCCATCGTTCCCAGGTCTCCTTCCTCGCCTCCTCCCGGATGTTCGGGGCCGGCTGGCCGGCGGTCGACGGCGTCGGATTCCTCTGGTGTTCGTATACGCGTTCGAGCGCCAAGGCTTGCAGCTCGAACGGCGGGGAGGCCGCCAGCACGGTCGCCGACGCGTACGATGTCGTCCTGTAGCCTCTCGCTATGCGGATAGCGGTCGTCCTCTGCAGCCTCCGCAGCAAGGTCAGGCTGCGGCGGCTGGTCGCCAGGCTTCTGGCCCAGACGGGTGCCCCGTAGAGAACTCGGGACCGAACCACTCCCTCGTAGAGGCGGCGGACTCTCGATCCCGCTCCGCCGATGTTCGGTAGGAGGCCGCACAGGGCGTTGGCCGCGGCCGTCGCCTTCGGGACCAGTTGCTCGAAGTGTGGTCCGAAGGTCCATCCGCTGTCGATCGTGAGGCCCAGGTACCTCATCTGTCGTCCCACCGGGACCTCTTCTCCGCCGATGTTCACCGTCAGCCCGGGGGGAGGCGTTCCTCTTCGCCGCTGGTCGAAGAACCACAGCGCCTCCGACTTGGCCGGCGACACCGTCAGGCCGAGCCTCCGAATGGCGCTCACCGCGCACGCCACTGCGTCCTCCGTGCGGTTCGCCGTGTCGTGCCACCACCGTCCCCCGGCCAGGACCAGGGTGTCGTCGGCGTAGCACACCGTTCCCGCTCCCGGGGGCATCGGACATCGGAGGACCGAGTCGTAGGCCGTGATCCAGAGCAACGGTCCCAGCACCGACCCCTGCGGAACGCCGCGCTCGATCCGTCTTCTCTCCTCTCCGTCCCTGCCGGCGTAGACGATGTACCTGTCGGCGAGGTACGCTCGAACGATCCCCACCAGGTACGCCGGGACCTCGAAGTGGCGCAGGGCTTCCAGGATCCTGCCCCAGGGGATGGAGTTGAAGGCGTTGGTGACGTCGAGCGACACCGCCACCGCCACCCCCTCCCGGGAGACCCTGTCCTCGGCCATGGCCCTCAGCCTCTTCACCGCGTCCACGGTCGAGCGGCCGCGGCGGAATCCGTACTGGCTGTCGTGCCATCCGGGCGTCCTCTCGGTGATGTGAGCCTCCAGTCGGGCGGCGACGATCCTCTCCAGCATCTTGCCCACCTCGTCCAGCAGGCATATCGGCCTGTACGCGGACGGCGAGTCCGGCGGGCGTCCCTCCTTTCGTAGCAGCACCAGCCTGGCCGTCCGCCATGTCCGGGGGTAGACGCCCTCCTCCAGGCATCTGTCGAACAGGTGTCGCAGGCGGGGAGCCATGGTGACGATCGACTCCGCCCACGCTCGGCCCGGTATTCCGTCGGGGCCTGGCGCCACGTCGCGGGACGCCGTCCTCCTGGCCGCTTCGAAGAGCTCCTCGTCGCTGACTCGCAGTTCCTCGCTCCATCCCGTCGCGGTCGTCGTCGCCGTCTCCTCGTCGTCGTCGTCGTCGTCGTCGACGGAGGAGGGGGAGGATGGCGCCGGTTGGCTCGCGTTCGCGTCTTCCGGCGGGAACAGCGTCCCGACGACGTTGTCCAACAGCGTCGGGTCCATGTCCGAGGTCAGCGGGGGCGCCGAGGGTCGTAGCTTCTTGGTGACCACTTTGTACGGCCGTCCCCACGGGTCGGATTCGACCTCCTCGATCAGCTCCGTCCAGCACCGAGATTTCGCGGTCTTGATCTCCCGCTGAAGAGTCCGTCTCGCCTCCCTGTACTCCTCGTAACGGCGGGAGATCTCCTCCTCGTCGCGCGTCAGTCTGCGACGACGGGCCCTTAGGAATCTCCTGCGGGCCCGAACGCAGTTCTCTCGCATCTCGGCGATCTCCGGGGTCCACCAGTACGTTCCCCGGTCTCGTCCGCCTCCCGGGACGGAGCGCGGCATCGAGGCGTCGCACGCCGCGGTCATGTATCTTCGGAGCTCCTCCGCCTCCTCGTCGATGTCTCCCTGCTCGGTCGCCCGACGGGCGTCCCAGCTCCAGGCGGATACGATCGTGGCCGCCCGCAGCATCTCCTTGTCCATCTCCTTCAGGCGCCATCGCGGCGGCGGCGGCGGCGGGCGGCGACGGTTCTCTCCCGGTCGTCGTCGTCTCCTCCTCCCGGCGTCGTCCTCGGTCCCCAGGGTCACCTCCATCAGAATGTAGAGGTGGTCGGACAGCGTTTCCACCCCCTCGGCCACTCTCCAGTCGCGGATTCGCCTGAGCAGCTCCGGGGTAGCCCACGTGATGTCCACCACCGAGGATCCTCTCCACGCCACGCAGGTGCTCGCCGAGCCCCTGTTCGCCAGCAGGAGCCCCAGACCCGCTGCCCAGTCGGTGAGCATCCTTCCTCGGGAGTTGGTCCTGGGGTTTCCCCATTGCGTCGAGTGGGCGTTGAAGTCCCCCAGGACGAGCACCTGGCGGGGGAGACATCTTCGGACGCACTCGCCGACTCGGTCCAGAAACTCCCCGTACGCGTCCAGGTCGATGTTCGGAGAGACGTACACCGCCACCACCGCCGCTCCTAGCCACTCGACCGCGACGAAGCCGCTGCCACGGTCCAGCAAGAGGCACGAGGCCGACGTCCACGTTATTCCTGCGGATCCGTCCAGGTCCCCGATCCAGTTGGGCGAGTCGGGTATACGATGCGGTTCCGCCACCGCCGCCAGGGCCACCTCGTTCTCCCGGATGGTCTGGAAGAGCAGATCTTGCGCTCTTCTCGACCTACCGAGATTGCATTGCAGCAGGCGCTTGAATTATGCCGCCACCTCCATGGCCTCCTCCCGGCCATCCGCCGCTGCTGCTGATTCGGCGGCGCTTCCCGGTGTCTCTGCCGCGGCGGCTGCTGTTGCTGCTGCCGCTACCGCTGCTGGTTGGCGGATCGGTCTCCTCCTCTTGACCTTCGGGGGGCTGCATGCCTCTCCGCCCATCCTGTGATTCGCGGGTGCCCCGAGCGACTCGCACAGCGGACACTTGGGAGCGGAAGCGGGACACTCTCTGGAGCGGTGTCCGCTCCCGCCGCACCTGTAGCACAGGTGCCCTCGGTCCTCGCCGGATACGCAAGTGGCGCGCACGTGCCCCAGTTCCAGGCACCTGAAACACTGCAGCGGCCGCTTCGGTATGGCCCTTATCCTCGCCGTTGACCAGCCCAGGGCTATCTTCTCCGCCTGGGCCAGCTTGCGGGCTCCTGCCGCCGGACACCTGACCCATGCCGATCCGAGGCCGCCTCTGGTGGCGCCGATCTCGCCCACTTGCACCTCCGCGCTGCCGCATCCCGCCGCCGAGGCCAGTGCTCTTCGCAGCTCCTCCTTCTTGACCGAGATGTCAATCCCGGTCACGCGCAGCTCCGCCATCCTGGTCGGTGTGGCGATTCTCACCGCCGTCGGGTCTAGCGTCTCGGCCAGCCGCGTCGCCAGTAGCGTCGCCTTTCCCCTGTCCTTGTCTCCGGGGACTTGTATTATAATGGCGCCCGTCATCGCCTTCTTCATCTCGAGGCGCTCCGTGCCGAGCTCCGATAGCGGGATCCTCGTTCTTGCCGCTTCCAGGACGTCGGCGTACGACATCCTCGCCCCCTCTTTCAACGTCAGGGTCACCGCGGATGTTCGCGGTGCGCGAGGGGGCGTGACCACCTTGGGTGTCCGCGGTGGTCCTCTCTGCGTAGCGGGGGCGCTCGCCTTCGGTGCGCCCGTCGTCCTGCCGGCCTGGGGTTGCCGCTGTTGTTGCTGCCGTACCCGCGTCGGTGGTGGCGCGGTCGGACCTTTCCTCGCCGCCTCTCCTCCGACGGCGGCGGCGGCTGCCTTCGCCTCGCTCGCCTTCTTCCTGTTTCTCCTCCTTTTCTTCGTCGTCTCCACCAGCTCCCATCCGCCGTCCTCCCGTTCCCTTCGGGGCGGCGTCGGTTGGGCGGCGGGAGGGTCGACGGGGCGGTCCCCGCTGGGTCGTGCTTCGGGGGTGCGTTGACTTCGAGCGTCCCCGAATCGTTCTTCGATGGTCCTGAGAATGGAGGGTCCCAGTTCTCGGACCGCTCTCTCCAGGGCGTCCAGACGCGTCCTGTTGTCGGTTCCGCCTTCCCACGCGGGGCGGGCGTATTCGGCAGCCGCGTCGGAGCATCGCGGGCACTCGTTGATGCGAGCGGCCAGTCTCCTCAGCTCCTGGCGGAGGGCTGCGTTCTCCCCCTCCAGCACGGACAGCCTCGCGTCCACGTCGTCGGTGGCACGCGCTGGCCTTTCCCTCCTCGCGGATTCCTCGTTCCAGGCGGCGGTGATATAGCTCGCCGCGTTCTTCAGGGACCTGATGTAGGTCCCCTTCAGGTTCGACGACGTCGTCGCGACGTGCATGATTTCAGACACGTGCATCGTCAGGCCCGCGCTGATTTCCGCCGGAGAACTCGTCCTCATCTGCACCTCCAACTCTTCGGACACCACCGGTGTTGTCGCGGCTGCCGTTCTCTTCCTCTTACCCCTGGACGCCATCGAAGCCAGCGACGAACGCGAGGCGATCGAGGCGACCGACTCCTCGTCGTCGGACCTCGCCCGCCCCCGCGATCCCCCCGCCATCGATGACGTACCGTCGTCCATCGTGGCCGGCGCGAGAAAAACGTACTCGGACCTGTTCGCGGCTCTCAGCGAACGTCTCGTCGCCTTCCTCGGAGGCTCCTCCGCGGTCTCCATCCTGTCGTCCTCTGAATGTCCTCCTGCCGTTATCCTCCTCCTCTCTCCCGTTGTTTCATCGCCAGTCGTAGAAACGCGTCCGGGGGCCTGGCGGTCCACCCTCGAACGGCCGTGGTCGCGAGATATCGACGCAGCGGGGCCCACTTCACTACCCGCGACTGCGCCGGTACTGGGGTATCCCTCCCCTGCACCGTAAACTTTGTCGTTTATGTTCTCCATTTCCATATTGTTGTTTGTTTTTCGCCGAGGTCGTCGTCGAAGTCTCCGTCCTGGTGCCACTCACTCTTTCGCGCCCTGCCCCGGTCGAAGCCGGTGCAGGGCGACAGGGAGCCCCGCGAGAAGGTGAGGTGAGTGGTCTTGACAGGCATGGGCCCGCCAACTTCTCCGAAGTTCTCCGCACCGGATCGGCGAACCGACGGGTGCCAAGGGCACCGATCGGCCGCCACCCGACTGTAAGAGAACATCAGATCCATCGGGGTTTCCCAGGGCATGGTCCTATGCCCCGGGAACCCATGCCCGCCTCGTGCTCCCCAACCTAACCCCAACCTAACCCCAACCTAACCCCAACCTAACCCAACCTAACCCCAACCTAACCCCAACCTAACCCCAACCTAACCCCAACCTAACCCCAACCTAACCCCAACCTAACCCCAACCTAACCCCAACCTAACCCCAACCTAACCCCAACCTAACCCCAACCTAACCCCAACCTAACCCCAACCTAACCCCAACCTAACCCCAACCTAACCCCAACCTAACCCCAACCTAACCCCAACCTAACCCCAACCTAACCCCAACCTAACCCCAACCTAACCCCAACCTAACCCCAACCTAACCCCAACCTAACCCCAACCTAACCCCAACCTAACCCCAACCTAACCCCAACCTAACCCCAACCTAACCCCAACCTAACCCCAACCTAACCCCAACCTAACCCCAACCTAACCCCAACCTAACCCCAACCTAACCCCAACCTTTTTTTTTTTTTTTTTTTTTTTTTTTTTTTTTTTTTTTTTTTCGTGGAGAAATCCTCATGGACACCCGCTAGGCGGGTAGTGTCGGACTCTTACCGACTAAAACTCCACGGTGGCCTGTCCTGACGCCTGAGTCGAGATGCACCCGGGATCTCTCCCGAATTACTACCGGTTACCCCCGGGCGTCTATCTCTCCTTACGTCGAAGGGAGGCGTCCTTGATCTTCTTGGAACGCTAGGGGGGGACCACGCCCCCTAGCGCCTCGCTCCTATTGCGTCGTTCTGGGGACCCCGTCCCCCTGACGCCTCTTCCTGGTTTCCACGCGCTCCTACGGCGGCCGCGGCGGCGCCGGTGGCGGCGTCGCGCCCCTGTAGCGCGTTGTATTCCTAGGGCGCTGCGACCTCCTGGACGGGTCGCGATCTCGTTCCCTGCTACGTTCCGCCCGCTCCTTCGCCAGCATGACCTGCTCGCAGTAGGTGCGGACAGCGGAGTACTCCTGGCGCCCTCTGAGCATGGCCGCGACGACCGCTTCGGGGGCTAAGCTCTCGCCGATTTCGAGCCGCAGGACGCGTCGTGGTTCCGCCCACGCCGGGCAGAACTCCAGCGTGTGCTGCGCCGTGTCCTCCTCTTCCTCGCAGTGGTGACAGACGGACGTCGTCTCTCGCCGAATCCTTAGCAGGTACTCGCCGAACACTCCGTGGCCGGTGAGCAGCTGCGTCATCCTGAAGGTCAGCGGTGCCCCGCCTCGATCCCTCCACGCCTCCCAGTTGGGAAGCACGGCGCGGACGGCCCGGTGCGGCCGCACGGCGTCCTCCTGGATCAGCTGCGAGCGCCATCGTTCCCAGGTCTCCTTCCTCGCCTCCTCCCGGATGTTCGAGGCCGGCTGGCCGGCGGTCGGTGGCGTCGGATTCCTCTGGTGTTCGTATACGCGTTCGAGCGCCAAGGCTTGCAGCTCGAACGGCGGGGAGGCCGCCAGCACGGTCGCCGACGCGTACGATGTCGTCCTGTAGCCTCTCGCTATGCGGATAGCGGTCGTCCTCTGCAGCCTCCGCAGCAAGGTCAGGCTGCGGCGGCTGGTCGCCAGGCTTCTGGCCCAGACGGGTGCCCCGTAGAGAACTCGGGACCGAACCACTCCCTCGTAGAGGCGGCGGACTCTCGATCCCGCTCCGCCGATGTTCGGTAGGAGGCCGCACAGGGCGTTGGCCGCGGCCGTCGCCTTCGGGACCAGTTGCTCGAAATGCGGTCCGAAGGTCCATCCGCTGTCGATCGTGAGGCCCAGGTACCTCATCTGTCGTCCCACCGGGACCTCTTCTCCGCCGATGTTCACCGTCAGCCCGGGGGGAGGCGTTCCTCTTCGCCGCTGGTCGAAGAACCACAGCGCCTCCGACTTGGCCGGCGACACCGTCAGGCCGAGCCTCCGAATGGCGCTCACCGCGCACGCCACTGCGTCCTCCGTGCGGTTCGCCGTGTCGTGCCACCACCGTCCCCCGGCCAGGACCAGGGTGTCGTCGGCGTAGCACACCGTTCCCGCTCCCGGGGGCATCGGACATCGGAGGACCGAGTCGTAGGCCGTGATCCAGAGCAACGGTCCCAGCACCGACCCCTGCGGAACGCCGCGCTCGATCCGTCTTCTCTCCTCTCCGTCCCTGCCGGCGTAGACGATGTACCTGTCGGCGAGGTACGCTCGAACGATCCCCACCAGGTACGCCGGGACCTCGAAGTGGCGCAGGGCTTCCAGGATCCTGCCCCAGGGGATGGAGTTGAAGGCGTTGGTGACGTCGAGCGACACCGCCACCGCCACCCCCTCCCGGGAGACCCTGTCCTCGGCCATGGCCCTCAGCCTCTTCACCGCGTCCACGGTCGAGCGGCCGCGGCGGAATCCGTACTGGCTGTCGTGCCATCCGGGCGTCCTCTCGGTGATGTGAGCCTCCAGTCGGGCGGCGACGATCCTCTCCAGCATCTTGCCCACCTCGTCCAGCAGGCATATCGGCCTGTACGCGGACGGCGAGTCCGGCGGGCGTCCCTCCTTTCGTAGCAGCACCAGCCTGGCCGTCCGCCATGTCCGGGGGTAGACGCCCTCCTCCAGGCATCTGTCGAACAGGTGTCGCAGGCGGGGAGCCATGGTGACGATCGACTCCGCCCACGCTCGGCCCGGTATTCCGTCGGGGCCTGGCGCCACGTCGCGGGACGCCGTCCTCCTGGCCGCTTCGAAGAGCTCCTCGTCGCTGACTCGCAGTTCCTCGCTCCATCCCGTCGCGGTCGTCGTCGCCGTCTCCTCGTCGTCGTCGTCGTCGTCGTCGACGGAGGAGGGGGAGGATGGCGCCGGTTGGCTCGCGTTCGCGTCTTCCGGCGGGAACAGCGTCCCGACGACGTTGTCCAACAGCGTCGGCTCCATGTCCGAGGTCAGCGGGGGCGCCGAGGGTCGTAGCTTCTTGGTGACCACTTTGTACGGCCGTCCCCACGGGTCGGATTCGACCTCCTCGATCAGCTCCGTCCAGCACCGAGATTTCGCGGTCTTGATCTCCCGCTGAAGAGTCCGTCTCGCCTCTCTGTACTCCTCGTAGCGGCGGGAGATCTCCTCCTCGTCGCGCGTCAGTCTGCGACGACGGGCCCTTAGGAATCTTCTGCGGGCCCGAACGCAGTTCTCTCGCATCTCGGCGATCTCCGGGGTCCACCAGTACGTTCCCCGGTCTCGTCCGCCCCCCGGGACGGAGCGCGGCATCGAGGCGTCGCACGCCGCGGTCATGTATCTTCGGAGCTCCTCCGCCTCCTCGTCGATGTCTCCCTGCTCGGTCGCCCGACGGGCGTCCCAGCTCCAGGCGGACACGATCGTGGCCGCCCGCAGCATCTCCTTGTCCATCTCCTTCAGGCGCCATCGCGGCGGCGGCGGCGGCGGCGGGCGGCGACGGTTCTCTCCCGGTCGTCGTCGTCTCCTCCTCCCGGCGTCGTCCTCGGTCCCCAGGGTCACCTCCATCAGAATGTAGAGGTGGTCGGACAGCGTTTCCACCCCCTCGGCCACTCTCCAGTCGCGGATTCGCCTGAGCAGCTCCGGGGTAGCCCACGTGATGTCCACCACCGAGGATCCTCTCCACGCCACGCAGGTGCTCGCCGAGCCCCTGTTCGCCAGCAGGAGCCCCAGACCCGCTGCCCAGTCGGTGAGCATCCTTCCGCGGGAGTTGGTCCTGGGGTTTCCCCATTGCGTCGAGTGGGCGTTGAAGTCCCCCAGGACGAGCACCTGGCGGGGGAGACATCTTCGGACGCACTCGCCGACTCGGTCCAGAAACTCCCCGTACGCGTCCAGGTCGATGTTCGGAGAGACGTACACCGCCACCACCGCCGCTCCTAGCCACTCGACCGCGACGAAGCCGCTGCCACGGTCCAGCAAGAGGCACGAGGCCGACGTCCACGTTATTCAACCTAACCCCAACCTAACCCCAACCTAACCCCAACCTAACCCCAACCTAACCCCAACCTAACCCCAACCTAACCTAACCCAACCTAACCCCAACCTAACCCAACCTTTTTTTTTTTTTTTTTTTTTTTTTTTTTTTTTTTTTTTTTTTTTTTTTTTTTTTTTTTTTTTTTTTTTTTTTTTCGTGGAGAAATCCTCATGGACACCCGCTAGGCGGGTAGTGTCGGACTCTTACCGACTAAAACTCCACGGTGGCCTGTCCTGACGCCTGAGTCGAGATGCACCCGGGATCTCTCCCGAATTACTACCGGTTACCCCCGGGCGTCTATCTCTCCTTTCGTCGAAGGGAGGCGTCCTTGATCTTCTTGGAACGCTAGGGGGGGACCACGCCCCCTAGCGCCTCGCTCCTATTGCGTCGTTCTGGGGACCCCGTCCCCCTGACGCCTCTTCCTGGTTTCCACGCGCTCCTACGGCGGCCGCGGCGGCGCCGGTGGCGGCGTCGCGCCCCTGTAGCGCGTTGTATTCCTAGGGCGCTGCGACCTCCTGGACGGGTCGCGATCTCGTTCCCTGCTACGTTCCGCCCGCTCCTTCGCCAGCATGACCTGCTCGCAGTAGGTGCGGACAGCGGAGTACTCCTGGCGCCCTCTGAGCATGGCCGCGACGACCGCTTCGGGGGCTAAGCTCTCGCCGATTTCGAGCCGCAGGACGCGTCGTGGTTCCGCCCACGCCGGGCAGAACTCCAGCGTGTGCTGCGCCGTGTCCTCCTCTTCCTCGCAGTGGTGACAGACGGACGTCGTCTCTCGCCGAATCCTTAGCAGGTACTCGCCGAACACTCCGTGGCCGGTGAGCAGCTGCGTCATCCTGAAGGTCAGCGGTGCCCCGCCTCGATCCCTCCACGCCTCCCAGTTGGGAAGCACGGCGCGAACGGCCCGGTGCGGCCGCACGGCGTCCTCCTGGATCAGCTGCGAGCGCCATCGTTCCCAGGTCTCCTTCCTCGCCTCCTCCCGGATGTTCGGGGCCGGCTGGCCGGCGGTCGATGGCGTCGGATTCCTCTGGTGTTCGTATACGCGTTCGAGCGCCAAGGCTTGCAGCTCGAACGGCGGGGAGGCCGCCAGCACGGTCGCCGACGCGTACGATGTCGTCCTGTAGCCTCTCGCTATGCGGATAGCGGTCGTCCTCTGCAGCCTCCGCAGCAAGGTCAGGCTGCGACGGCTGGTCGCCAGGCTTCTGGCCCAGACGGGTGCCCCGTAGAGGACTCGGGACCGAATCACTCCCTCGTAGAGGCGGCGGACTCTCGATCCCGCTCCGCCGATGTTCGGTAGGAGGCCGCACAGGGCGTTGGCCGCGGCCGTCGCCTTCGGGACCAGTTGCTCGAAATGCGGTCCGAAGGTCCATCCGCTGTCGATCGTGAGGCCCAGGTACCTCATCTGTCGTCCCACCGGGACCTCTTCTCCGCCGATGTTCACCGTCAGCCCGGGGGGAGGCGTTCCTCTTCGCCGCTGGTCGAAGAACCACAGCGCCTCCGACTTGGCCGGCGACACCGTCAGGCCGAGCCTCCGAATGGCGCTCACCGCGCACGCCACTGCGTCCTCCGTGCGGTTCGCCGTGTCGTGCCACCACCGTCCCCCGGCCAGGACCAGGGTGTCGTCGGCGTAGCACACCGTTCCCGCTCCCGGGGGCATCGGACATCGGAGGACCGAGTCGTAGGCCGTGATCCAGAGCAACGGTCCCAGCACCGACCCCTGCGGAACGCCGCGCTCGATCCGTCTTCTCTCCTCTCCGTCCCTGCCGGCGTAGACGATGTACCTGTCGGCGAGGTACGCTCGAACGATCCCCACCAGGTACGCCGGGACCTCGAAGTGGCGCAGGGCTTCCAGGATCCTGCCCCAGGGGATGGAGTTGAAGGCGTTGGTGACGTCGAGCGACACCGCCACCGCCACCCCCTCCCGGGAGACCCTGTCCTCGGCCATGGCCCTCAGCCTCTTCACCGCGTCCACGGTCGAGCGGCCGCGGCGGAATCCGTACTGGCTGTCGTGCCATCCGGGCGTCCTCTCGGTGATGTGAGCCTCCAGTCGGGCGGCGACGATCCTCTCCAGCATCTTGCCCACCTCGTCCAGCAGGCATATCGGCCTGTACGCGGACGGCGAGTCCGGCGGGCGTCCCTCCTTTCGTAGCAGCACCAGCCTGGCCGTCCGCCATGTCCGGGGGTAGACGCCCTCCTCCAGGCATCTGTCGAACAGGTGTCGCAGGCGGGGAGCCATGGTGACGATCGACTCCGCCCACGCTCGGCCCGGTATTCCGTCGGGGCCTGGCGCCACGTCGCGGGACGCCGTCCTCCTGGCCGCTTCGAAGAGCTCCTCGTCGCTGACTCGCAGTTCCTCGCTCCATCCCGTCGCGGTCGTCGTCGCCGTCTCCTCGTCGTCGTCGTCGTCGTCGTCGACGGAGGAGGGGGAGGATGGCGCCGGTTGGCTCGCGTTCGCGTCTTCCGGCGGGAACAGCGTCCCGACGACGTTGTCCAACAGCGTCGGCTCCATGTCCGAGGTCAGCGGGGGCGCCGAGGGTCGTAGCTTCTTGGTGACCACTCTGTACGGCCGTCCCCACGGGTCGGATTCGACCTCCTCGATCAGCTCCGTCCAGCACCGAGATTTCGCGGTCTTGATCTCCCGCTGAAGAGTCCGTCTCGCCTCCCTGTACTCCTCGTAACGGCGGGAGATCTCCTCCTCGTCGCGCGTCAGTCTGCGACGACGGGCCCTTAGGAATCTCCTGCGGGCCCGAACGCAGTTCTCTCGCATCTCGGCGATCTCCGGGGTCCACCAGTACGTTCCCCGGTCTCGTCCGCCTCCCGGGACGGAGCGCGGCATCGAGGCGTCGCACGCCGCGGCCATGTATCTTCGGAGCTCCTCCGCCTCCTCGTCGATGTCTCCCTGCTCGGTCGCCCGACGGGCGTCCCAGCTCCAGGCGGACACGATCGTGGCCGCCCGCAGCATCTCCTTGTCCATCTCCTTCAGGCGCCATCGCGGCGGCGGCGGCGGCGGGCGGCGACGGTTCTCTCCCGGTCGTCGTCGTCTCCTCCTCCCGGCGTCGTCCTCGGTCCCCAGGGTCACCTCCATCAGAATGTAGAGGTGGTCGGACAGCGTTTCCACCCCCTCGGCCACTCTCCAGTCGCGGATTCGCCTGAGCAGCTCCGGGGTAGCCCACGTGATGTCCACCACCGAGGATCCTCTCCACGCCACGCAGGTGCTGGCCGAGCCCCTGTTCGCCAGCAGGAGCCCCAGACCCGCTGCCCAGTCGGTGAGCATCCTTCCGCGGGAGTTGGTCCTGGGGTTTCCCCATTGCGTCGAGTGGGCGTTGAAGTCCCCCAGGACGAGCACCTGGCGGGGGAGACATCTTCGGACGCACTCGCCGACTCGGTCCAGAAACTCCCCGTACGCGTCCAGGTCGATGTTCGGAGAGACGTACACCGCCACCACCGCCGCTCCTAGCCACTCGACCGCGACGAAGCCGCTGCCACGGTCCAGCAAGAGGCACGAGGCCGACGTCCACGTTATTCCTGCGGATCCGTCCAGGTCCCCGATCCAGTTGGGCGAGTCGGGTATACGATGCGGTTCCGCCACCGCCGCCAGGGCCACCTCGTTCTCCCGGATGGTCTGGAAGAGCAGATCTTGCGCTCTTCTCGACCTACCGAGATTGCATTGCAGCAGGCGCTTGAACTATGCCGCCACCTCCATGGCCTCCTCCCGGCCATCCGCCGCTGCTGCTGGTTCGGCGGCGCTTCCCGGTGTCTCTGCCGCGGCGGCTGCTGCTGCTGCTGCCGCTACCGCTGCTGGTTGGCGGATCGGTCTCCTCCTCTTGACCTTCGGGGGGCTGCATGCCTCTCCGCCCATCCTGTGATTCGCGGGTGCCCCGAGCGACTCGCACAGCGGACACTTGGGAGCGGAAGCGGGACACTCTCTGGCGCGGTGTCCGCTCCCGCCGCACCTGTAGCACAGGTGCCCTCGGTCCTCGCCGGATACGCAAGTGGCGCGCACGTGCCCCAGTTCCAGGCACCTGAAACACTGCAGCGGCCGCTTCGGTATGGCCCTTATCCTCGCCGTTGACCAGCCCAGGGCTATCTTCTCCGCCTGGGCCAGCTTGCGGGCTCCTGCCGCCGGACACCTGACCCATGCCGATCCGAGGCCGCCTCTGGTGGCGCCGATCTCGCCCACTTGCACCTCCGCGCTGCCGCATCCCGCCGCCGAGGCCAGTGCTCTTCGCAGCTCCTCCTTCTTGACCGAGATGTCAATCCCGGTCACGCGCAGCTCCGCCATCCTGGTCGGTGTGGCGATTCTCACCGCCGTCGGGTCTAGCGTCTCGGCCAGCCGCGTCGCCAGTAGCGTCGCCTTTCCCCTGTCCTTGTCTCCGGGGACTTGTATTATAATGGCGCCCGTCATCGCCTTCTTCATCTCGAGGCGCTCCGTGCCGAGCTCCGATAGCGGGATCCTCGTTCTTGCCGCTTCCAGGACGTCGGCGTACGACATCCTCGCCCCCTCTTTCAACGTCAGGGTCACCGCGGATGTTCGCGGTGCGCGAGGGGGCGTGACCACCTTGGGTGTCCGCGGTGGTCCTCTCTGCGTAGCGGGGGCGCTCGCCTTCGGTGCGCCCGTCGTCCTGCCGGCCTGGGGTTGCCGCTGTTGTTGCTGCCGTACCCGCGTCGGTGGTGGCGCGGTCGGACCTTTCCTCGCCGCCTCTCCTCCGGCGGCGGCGGCGGCTGCCTTAGCCTCGCTCGCCTTCTTCCTGTTTCTCCTCCTTTTCTTCGTCGTCTCCACCAGCTCCCATCCGCCGTCCTCCCGTTCCCTTCGGGGCGGCGTCGGTTGGGCGACGGGAGGGTCGACGGGGCGGTCCCCGCTGGGTCGTGCTTCGGGGGGGCGTTGACTTCGAGCGTCCCCGAATCGTTCTTCGATGGTCCTGAGAATGGAGGGTCCCAGTTCCCGGACCGCTCTCTCCAGGGCGTCCAGACGCGTCCTGTTCTCGGTTCCGCCTTCCCACGCGGGGCGGGCGTATTCGGGAGCCGCGTCGGAGCATCGCGGGCACTCGTTGATGCGAGCGGCCAGTCTCCTCAGCTCCTGGCGGAGGGCTGCGTTCTCCCCCTCCAGCACGGACAGCCTCGCGTCCACGTCGTCGGTGGCACGCGCTGGCCTTTCCCTCCTCGCGGATTCCTCGTTCCAGGCGGCGGTGATATAGCTCGCCGCGTTCTTCAGGGACCTGATGTAGGTCCCCTTCAGGTTCGACGACGTCGTCGCGACGTGCATGATTTCAGACACGTGCATCGTCAGGCCCGCGCTGATTTCCGCCGGAGAACTCGTCCTCATCTGCACCTCCAACTCTTCGGACACCACCGGTGTTGTCGCGGCTGCCGTTCTCTTCCTCTTACCCCTGGACGCCATCGAAGCCAGCGACGACCGCGAGGCGATCGAGGCGACCGACTCCTCGTCGTCGGACCTCGCCCGCCCCCGCGATCCCCCCGCCATCGATGACGTACCGTCGTCCATCGTGGCCGGCGCGAGAAAAACGTACTCGGACCTGTTCGCGGCTCTCAGCGAACGTCTCGTCGCCTTCCTCGGAGGCTCCTCCGCGGTCTCCATCCTGTCGTCCTCTGAATGTCCTCCTGCCGTTATCCTCCTCCTCTCTCCCGTTGTTTCATCGCCAGTCGTAGAAACGCGTCCGGGGGCCTGGCGGTCCACCCTCGAACGGCCGTGGTCGCGAGATATCGACGCAGCGGGGCCCACTTCACTACCCGCGACTGCGCCGGTACTGGGGTATCCCTCCCCTGCACCGTAAACTTTGTCGTTTATGTTCTCCATTTCCATATTGTTGTTTGTTTTTCGCCGAGGTCGTCGTCGAAGTCTCCGTCCTGGTGCCACTCACTCTTTCGCGCCCTGCCCCGGTCGAAGCCGGTGCAGGGCGACAGGGAGCCCCGCGAGAAGGTGAGGTGAGTGGTCTTGACAGGCATGGGCCCGCCAACTTCTCCGAAGTTCTCCGCACCGGATCGGCGAACCGACGGGTGCCAAGGGCACCGATCGGCCGCCACCCGACTGTAAGAGAACATCAGATCCATCGGGGTTTCCCAGGGCATGGTCCTATGCCCCGGGAACCCATGCCCGCCTCGTGCTCCCCAACCTAACCCAACCTAACCCCAACCTAACCCCAACCTAACCCCAACCTAACCCCAACCTAACCCCAACCTAACCCCAACCTAACCCCAACCTAACCCCAACCTAACCCCAACCTAACCTAACCCCAACCTAACCCCAACCTAACCCCAACCTTTTTTTTTTTTTTTTTTTTTTTTTTTTTTTTTTTTTTTTTTCAAGCAAAAAGATACTCTTCCTAACATGAAGTAAAAGAAAGAAATAATTCAAGTTAATAAGTAAAGTTACTACCGATAAAATCATAGCATTATTATTTAGTCTAATTGAAATGTACATTGATGTGCTGTTTAATGCCTTTAAAGTTCATTCTTTGCAGTAAATGGCTTATTATTAATCGGAAAGAAAGACATAAAACGTACCAAGTTCAGCTGGTTTACCATCGACCACCCTGGTATGAGAGACGTTGCTAAAACCACAGTATGGTGGTCGCAAAGCCTTATACTTATACACAGTTTTTATTAAAATTTCTCTCTTCTCTTTGTTTGGATCGTTCGGACAGCAAACGATCGTAACATTGCCCTGGTATCTGCACACTGATCGTCTATAAAAATCGGTGGCTGTACGGTACTGTATCTGCCATATTTCTTGCAGAGGTTTACATTTTCTGTAGTCAAGGCACCTGCCTTCTTGATTGTCCGGTGTGGTACATTCTGGATCAAACAATTTTAAAACATTTATACAGTTCAAAGATGCGTAAGAAAGCGACACCGATTACTCAACTTTCGAAGTAAAAGGCCGATCCAGTCCACCGGATTGCCCTACAGACACGTATTAATCCGTAAGAGTTAGTCATCATGTTGATAATAATTATCTAAAGAAACTTTTCACGTGAAAATATAAAATTTTAATTGATTAGATATTGTGTTAGCCATACTTAAGAAAGAAAATGAAAATGAATGAAATGAAAGAAAAGGACTACCTTCAACCTCATGTTTTAAATAAACACTTTGTCAGTTTTGCGGTAAATAAATTCTTAGGAATTCAGGACAGTTTTTAGTGTGAATCATTTTGTTTCGACCGTTCGCGGAGAGACGCGATCGCGAGATAGCACGTCAACGAGAGTTGTAAGTTCCCGTTACGATTAAATAATCGACGCCACGAACTGATCGATCCCCTTATTTCGATTATGATAATAAGGGTAGTTCAACGAAATTCCACAGAATTAACACAAATAAATTAATGTTTATTTCAACAACTTATTAACTAGAAAGATATAAATGGAACAAAAAAAATGTAACTGCGTTTTGGTTGATAAGTAATGCGCGACATACCACATGTGTTGACGGTTCGACATCTCGAAAAGTTCTGAACGCCTTTCGATTTTTTTCGTTTTTTCTGGAAGGCGACCCCCACTACGTTCGGATCACGCCACATTCTTTTACGCGAGGTAAAATACGGGCCACGAGTCGACGTTTCTGGAAGTCGCCCTGCTTAATGAACCATGCGCTTGCCACTACAATGTTTGTTTGCCGGGCAGACACGACGATCCGTCTGCGACATTATAGTGCCGCGATCGATAGTTAAGAATATGACCTATGGTAAGCCGCATGGCGTAACATTCTCCCCCCGTTGAGAGGGTACCGATCAAACTAGGGAGGTGTGGTTGAAGTTCCCATCTTATTTCGTCTCGGTGGCTAGTTGTTCGGGTTTCTCGAGATCGGGTTGAATTGGCAGTGGGACAAGCCTTTTGACGCCCCGATCCAAAATGCTCTTTGCCGTCTGAACTGTAGCTGTCCGGATGACACCATCGGCGCCTGGATGAATCTTGATAACTCGGCCCAGAGGCCAATGCATGGAGGGAACGTTGTCCTCTCTGAGGATGACGATTGTGCCCTTTTGGATGCTGTGTCCACCCTTGCTCCATTTATTGCGGTTGGTTAGCTCGTTCAAATACTCCTTATGCCAGCGGTTCCAAAAATGTTGTTTAAGCTGTTGGATATGCTGCCATTTGGAGAGTCGGTTCGATGGAATGTCCCTGAAATCTCGATCACGTAAGCACATTAATGAATCGCCAATGAGGAAATGTCCGGGAGTGAGGGCTAGGAGATCATTTGGATCGGTGGAGATAGAAGTTAGAGGGCGGGAATTGAGGACTGCTTCTATTTCTATGATAAGAGTATTACGGTGTTAAGCTCATATGTTTCTGTTTCTCCACTCGCGCTGCGCCATAATATCCTTTGATATTTCCGATCCTCTGGTCGTACGAGGAATTGCCGATACAGGAATTTTCTCGATGTCGCCAGTGAGTACGTACTGATGAGCGCGGAATCTAATTAATATGCAAAATAAATTGTGAATTGATTCGAGAATATAGGATTTCCCCATTTTCATGATTATCGTGATTTTTGTATAAATATATTTTTTAAGATACTAATAATTAGGTACTTATAAATTAGTATTATCAATTATTTTGCATTTATAATTCCGCCTCTAGTATAAGTGTTAATTGAAAACTAACTTTATGTTTCAAAAAGTACTAGCAAAGTCGTTGAGTAACAAGCCACTGATGCTAACACAAATAGCATTGTCGTAATTAAATATTTCTAAATATTCATTTTTCATTTTGAACCTGTAGAAACAATTTATTATATATACTATTAGCTAAGTAATTGCATATTTAATTAAGTCGAAATATAAAACTTAGTTATTTTAATAATTTAAAAAAAAAAAAAAAAAAAAAAAAAAAAAAAAAAAAAAAAAAAAAAAAAAAAAATAAAAAAAAAAAAAAAACTGACAAACATTTCAATTTAATTTATGGTTGGAACAAAAGACAGTTATTTTTCATTAATTGAAATATTGCAATGCAGAGTACTTTCCAAAATACGCCGAGAGTATTCCTGATGGTGAAACGAGCGTTGCTTCATCGAACGCAGCTAAAGAAAACAACATCTATGTAGTTGGTGGTACGATGCCTGAAATAGGGGGCGATAAATTGTACAATACCTGTACTATTTGGGGTCCCGATGGAACTTTGATAGCAAAACACCGAAAGGTAAGTAATATATTCCTTTATGGCTTTGAATTTGAAAATATTGGGGCGAAGAAAGTGACTCTATCTAGGAATAATTTAGGAATATACATATGTACATACGTATACTATAACCAATTCTATAATTTACGGTTTATAAAATACGTTATGATACGGGAAACGCCCATTTTTGTTGTAATGTGTTTGTGTTGTATAAATTTTTCACATACTTAAAATATTATTATACTTATTTTTTCTCCTTTTTAAACATTATTAAATGATAGGATTTTTTAATAAAAGAAAGTGATAAAAACGCTGTCAGTTATTAAATAAAAAATAATTAAAGTTTAGGAGTTGGTAACTTTGATATTAAATTACAAAAGTTGCAGCAATAGAATTAGCGACTACATTTTTATGTTATTAGGTACATCTATTCGACATCGACATTCCTAATAAGATTACTTTTCGAGAGAGTGATTCACTCAGTCCTGGTAACTCCCTAACGACGTTCGATGTGAAGGGCTGCAAAATAGGTATTGGCATTTGCTATGATATTAGATTCGAGGAAATGGCACGCATTTATCGGAACAAAGGTACAGTAACTTAATCGATCAATACTTAACTAGCAAAAAATTAAATATCTTTCTTAAATATATTCTATATAAAATTAATATAATCTGTAACTCTGTATAAAAAGAAGCTTAATTTAAAAAACCAGTATATTTACTGAAAATGAAACAAATAAAAGAATTAAAAGCACAATAAGAGGACTGTCCTCGCATATTCAGAAATGATGGAATGTGAACCGTGCAACTACGAAGTTAATTGGTATTCGGTGGCTTCATATTTCCTGCTTCTCTGGGTTAGGTTGCCAAATGCTGATATATCCAGCGGCATTCAATATGACCACTGGACCACTGCACTGGTCATTACTTCAGCGTTTCAGAGCGAATGATAATCAATTATACGTTGCCTGCATATCACCGGCTCGTGTTCCTTAAGCAAGTTACGTCGCATGGGGACATACACAGTTGACCAATCCCTGGGGAAAGATTCTTTACGATTTGGAAACTCAAGAGAATATGGCAGTCACCGATATCGGTAATTTACAGCTTAAAATTAAAAGCGAGAGATCCATGATGTAATTAATTTTTAGTCTCGTTAATTTATCGATTTAGCCATCTTCCTCTGTATTTGTTGAATTTATTAGTAAGCATTACTTATTAATTCGTATGTTTCTTTTTTCTATCAGATCTAAAAGTTGTTGAGGAAGTAAGGGCTCAGATACCTACATTTTCTCAGAGACGTACAGATTTGTACGACACTGTCTGTAAGAAGGAGTAACTCTACACTAAAACAGAAAATGTTTTTTTATAATATTTCTACTACGATATCCTTTTTTTGTGAATTATTACTAATTTCTTATCATTTGTACTAAATGAATGACTCAATTAAGAAAACCAAAACGTTATAAATAATAATCTGTATATCTTGTGTATCAACATGTAATTGGATATTATAATAATATAGGAATGCTATAATAATATAGGATAATAATATAGGAGAATAGTAATATAGAAAAAAACTACATGCTTTTAAACACCTTTAATATCGATCACATAAATTGTTATAATTCACAATGATTACGCATACATAAAAGACCCCTTGATAGTAAAATTTACGATCAAAAGGCAATTACGTATCGTTTAACAACATTTAATTTATAACACCTTTTAAACATTTAGACAGATTAACACATAACACTTCTTATATAGAAACATCAATTCGAAGTTATCAGCTTGGAGAAATTGGTCGATTAATACCTGTAGATTGTCTGTCTCGATGAAAGACTTAAAGAGAGCAAAAACATGATAATGCCGCTAATATAATATTCCTTCTTTCTTGTATCTGTCTGCCTCTCAGGTCGTTTTACTAATTACAATAAGTAATTTCGCCTTCTTTGCGCTCTCTTTTAACGCATTCGAGACCGAAAGAAATTCATATCAGTCAGTAGGCAAGGGTATAGTATACATATTTTATATATAACTTATGTAGTAATGTATATATCATGTTAATTTCATATTTTTTTCAATATAGAATTATTATATATATATATATATATGACTGTACATAATACATTATAGAATAACATAGTATATAATTTTATATTTTAAAAATATGAGGCATACTATTTAAGATTGTCATCGATTTAAAATCAAAGTATGAAAAGGATACCCTGGAGAGAGTAAAACACAGAATCATTCTAACTAAACATTCAGATCGTACCGACACCTAGGTATCGTCTTACAATTAAATCTCGGTCTCGAATGGATTAAAATGAAATACATACTTGCAGCTTCAACATCTTCAATATCGAGAAGATTCAAACTTTACAAATAAATGTAAATTGCGATGTAAAACAACGCGATGTAAAAAGGGAAAAAGGAGGAAAGAAGGAACAGGGAAGCAAAGAGAAGAAACGAATTTTTCATTTTCTCTTGCCAGGAATATAAGATGCTAAGTAATCTTCCTAAGTAATCTCCTCCAGCTTTTTCTAGTTTGATCAATAATTATTAGTACATGTTAGGAAAACAAATAGAATTTTTGTTCTCAAGCGAGGTATAATCTAAATTTTGTATGTACACAAAAATGTTAAATATCTGTAATAAACATGGTATAATCAATTTTTTTACATAAAATTATATTGTATAGGCTATTGTTATTTAAACATTTTAAATTGGATGAAGAAAAAAAATGACGCAAATAAAACGTAGGACATTTTAATTAAAGAGACTAATATAGAGATTTATCTACTTAACTGTGATTAAATCATTTCCACTTAACGCTCTACCTCTTCTATTAATTATGCTTCGTTAAACTATGATTACAGAGGATGGGTTTTTTGATAAAATGACATTCTGACAAATATATATAGATCGATATATATAGATATAGATAGACAAATATATAGATTCTTACAACAGTAGTTATGAATGAACAGTAGTTATTGTATCAATTCCGTTCTTCAGAAGCTTCATTTGTGAAAAGACAATTCGCCAGAATATGGATTCACTGTAGTTATAGCTATAGGATTTCAATCTAGTTGACAGACTTGCTTTACGTAGAGAATATCTGTCTCTTGTTCTACCTTATCGCGATTCTCTCCTCATCTTATACGCTTTGTCGAGCAAAGTAATATTGGCATATATCTCGGCTCTGGTTACAATCATTAGTTTCCGCCTAAACGGTTAGAATCACATAGCTCGCGCTCTACTCTCGTTTATTCAACATTCAGGCCATATGGTCGCATGCGACGAGTTTTATGTTAATTCCGACCGATTACAATACCTTTCTTTCGTTTACAAGGAACGACGAGACTGGCAGTTGCGTGATTTCCAATGCAAAAGCCGCGATATCTGCACGATAACCTAACCTCAACCGATTTTGTTGTACTATTCTTACGTGGACTTCGTTTGTACCACTTTCGTAACAAAAATAGAATACGTAGAACACAGCATTCCGTTATGCGATATTGTCGATTCCTAACATCCGAAAAATCAGAGATAATTATTTCCCTACAGTTGTACATTTGTGTGAAAAATTACGAACGTAAAGTTGTTTGGTGCATGCACAGTCCTCCCCTCCGCTGCATTTGCGTGGACATGCTAGAAAGATTCACTTTTCCACGGTGAAACTGTATGTATTATAATTTCATTTTTACAAAGGTCGAACATCCTACTATGCATAAATTTAATATTAATATAAGCAGGTTTCGTGTTAAGTATTACATCTGACGTATAAGCACACGTGTGTACGAGCCTTGGTTTTAAATGTCTTATAGTAGACACCGAAAAGATTATTCAGTTGGATATCTGACTCAATATCAATATTTTACTAGGAGATAACATGTTAAGAACACGTTGGTGGATGGCATGGGAGATGATGAATGAAGACATACTTCTGTGAGATACATAAAATAGTAGTCAGAACGTATTTTGGCGCTTGGGGACAGCAACAGCTTTTTTTTTTTTTTATTTATTTGTTGGAATTACAATCAATTCTCGCGTTGAGAATTTTCAGTAATTTTTCTGGCGTGGCGCAGTGACATGGCTGTTTATTTACAATAAGTTAATACTTATTATAGATAGGTATAATTTATAAGTATTATAAGTAAGTGCATTAGCTTAATTTGGATAATTAAATGAATCTAACGTTTAGGTCTAGCGGGTAGTGCCTCTTCAGCCTGCGAATCTGGTCCGTCGTATCGAGTAGTCCAGTGATTAGGGGGTTTCGGTGTTTCTTGACTCTTTTGCTATATCTGTCGCTATATTTTGCTATTTCCTCTTTGACTGTAGGTATCTTGAGGTCGCGATGGATGGTTTCGTTGGTAACATACCAAGGTGCGTCTATTAAGGCTCTTAGCGTTTTCGATAGGAATCGTTGTAGTATTTCGATGTTGGAGTTACTTGCTGTTCCCCATCGCTTCCTATATCCCTATATTCCGTACTTGCTTCGCTTGGTACTTTTATAATTTTCGCAGTTACAATAAAAAATTTAATTCTTAACAGATTAAAGATTTAACCTCTTGCTTTATAGTGTACAATAATTTTTTTTTTTTTTTTTTTTTTTTGTATAGGTTATGTGATCCATAGTTTGTGTAAGCAGTACACACACACACACACACACACACACACACACACACACACACACACACACACACACACACACACACACATTTACGTGACAAGCTTTCATTTCAATCTATATTTAAGATTAATATTTTATCAGTTTCTGTTCGTAACAACATCGAAGTAGTCAATAAGTTTGAAGAGTATAATTAAGGAAGCTATGAAGCAAGAGGTTAAGAACAAATTCTGAAAGAGGTTATGTACAACTCAGTAGTACTGCTTTACATTACTTTGCGAATTACTTTTCAAGCATAAAAATAGTTTAACAGCCACTTATAGTTACTTCCTTACCATTACATTCATTAAATTCGTTTGATTTTGTAAACTAAATAACCACGCTGACCAGTCTCTTATTTAAAATAGAATTATTTTGTCATATATCCAACAGTTTACTTTCTCTTCGTAAATATTATTAATAATTTTATCAATTTCGTATACTTCCATCCTTCGTATAAGTGACAATAAATCAGAAGAGCTTCATAGCAATATTGAACAACATACAGTCAACTACAGCACCATTAGATACATCCACCATACAGTCAACTACAACACCATTAGATAACAGCAATACAATAGATTATTATTTTCTACGTGTCATTGATTCATCATCATCATTTTCCATTTTTTTAGCATATGTAAAAACGTATCTGACGTAATCTTACCTCGCTCTTTGAGTACAAAAATCCATTCAAATGAAACAAAGGGAAAAGAAATAAGAAAACAAACACTCACATACGAATCTTCATTACATAACTGTATGTACTCCTCGAGGTATAATTACTCAGACACGTTACAGCGTACCTTCTTCGTTCCCTGATGGCTGATGTTGATCGTTGACGTTTATAGTGAAAGAATTTCGTCAACGGCGCCATCTGGATCCCTGTTGAAAAATTAAACTAGCCGCAACAGCACCATTAAGCTCATCACCCAGAGTAGCTTTTGTTGCTGAGTCGTGGAGGAATTATTATCATCAACGACATAAACTTTACCAGTTCCGGTAATGTTCTTCATGTGATCCAGGCATTCGAACTCGCAACATCGCTTTCCAAGACGAAATTTTTTGCATGTCTGTAGTAAAAAGAAATCGAATCTGGTCCGTCGTATCGAGTAGTCCAGTGATTAGGGGGTTTCGGTGTTTGTTGACTCTTTTGCTATATCTGTCGCTATATTTTGCTATTTCCTCTTTGACTGTAGGTATCTTGAGGTCGCGATGGATGGTTTCGTTGGTAACATACCAAGGTGCGTCTATTAAGGCTCTTAGCGTTTTCGATTGGAATCGTTGTAGTATTTCGATGTTGGAGTTACTTGGACAGCAACAGCTGGTGATACTGTCATACACCTCCATTTATAAACTTTCGAAAATCGATGTGACCTTCAAACTTTAGTGTATTCTGTTTCACAGCACAAAATGTTTCCGAAACGTACGTTTATTGTTACAATAAACTTGACTAGTGGCTCTGAAATACTATCCTTGAAAAAACAATGGGGAAATTGGAGCAAAAGCAGAAGGAAATAAACAAAGACCTTGTTGGTTCGTAAAAATAAAATATGCTACAGGAAAAACTTTTTCCAACGGATTGAGATGCGACAAGCTTTAAAAGCTATGACGCGAATCGAGCGTTTGTCTACAAGAGCGCATTTTCGGTGGATATATATGTCGGAATGACATTGGGGATAGGGTTGTCGGTGTTTGAGGAGTCTTCATTGAAGGTAGCCATCGTTGCGGTGTAACGAAGATACGATTTATTGACACAGGTATGAATAACACAGGTTTGACAATCTACCACGGCGGTGAGACGTCCGCGACACTAGTGACAATGGTCTCCGGTTCGATAACGAATCCGCGGCCAACGGGATGACAGATGGGCGTTCTCGCTGAATCTAAGTCTGATTCGTAAAAATAATTGCTGAGCGTAAAGACGTTACTCTTTGGTCGACGGGAGCGCGTAAAAGAATGCCCGTCCCGTCCCGATGATGCCACAGAGGAAAACTATAATGGGGTGTGTCTAAGGACACGAGATCATCGGATTCGTCGAGGAAAGCCTTCGTTTAGGAAGTAAGGGAAATTGACGTTGCTGCTAATTGGTCAATCTCCATATCGGTGGTTAGAAAAAGATGGTAGCCGCCCTCGAGGGAAAGTTGCTAGTGGGAGACGTCGCTCGTTGAAAAATATGTCTCCCCTATCTTCCCGTAGTTGGGACAAAGACTGTTTGTCTGTTTGAAGGACTTTAGTTAACTAAACCTTAAGATTTATAACGGGCCCTCGGGCTAGCCGAACATGTACTGCGGAGACGCATCGACATCTGGCAATCATCTTACTCGAAGAATAGGGTCTGCGTGTGGCGAGCCACGGGACAGAAACCGTGGGAATGTTTACTGTCGCGTGTCGCCACGAATATTTCTTTTAAGGAGAGCTATAGAATTACTCCATACCTTTGTTAGGCAAAGCGTTCATCCCTTGACCGCGGCTACGTTGGGCGACAGACTGTCACCTCGAGCCAAAGCTCACCGTCACTAATCTCGAACAATTACAATCGGATTGAATAACTACAATAGTTTAGTTACAGTTATAGTAGACTTTAGATTGCAATGTTGCGGGGCTATCCAAAGGTTCCGGTGTCCTTTCATCTCCGACATATAGATATACATGTATATGTGACGAAATATACTAAAGCAATATTGACCCTTTGTCGCTGAAAGTATCAAACTACAAAACTTCCTTTCAAATTTTCAGAATAAGGAAATCAGGATCATGATAAATAATTGGAACATAATTAAAAATAATATATCTTCTCTATAAGATAATGAATACATTGGTTCATTTAATTTTTATGGATATTCAAACGCTTCTGTGAAATAAAACGTCAAGATTATAGAGTATAAAATTCATAGCTATGAAATAACTAAAACTCTGATGTATTATTAAAAATATACGTTAGGTTGTATGTAGTGATACATACAAAGATTACATGTACAAACCCATAATTAACACAATGCTACCGCAACCATTCTGCAATCTACCTTGCCCAAAACACTCTTCCAGTCACCTCCAAACTCTTCAATTCTCTCCACCTAACCACCCACAAACCATTCACAAACATGCAATTCCCGACAAAAGAAGAACTTATCGTCAGTTGTCCTTAACATCTCGTTCATTCATTTGGTCCCTATCCCCCTATTTCCTCCCACTGCGATGATCGCACTACATTTTTCCACGTCTCTATTCTATTCTCTGGATGATCTGAATTCTCGAGCAGTCGAGTGACGATTGATCTGTACAATTGATCGATTTCTTTTTACTACAGACATGCAAGAAATTCCGTGTTGGAGAGCGATATTGCGAGTTCGAGTGCCTGGACCATCTGAAGAACGTTACCAGAACTGGTATAGTTTATGTCGTTGATGATAAGAATTCCTCCACGACTCAGCAACAAGAGCTACTCTGGGTAATGAGCTTAATGGTGCTGTTGCGGCTATTTTAATTTTTCAACAAGGATCCAGATGGCGCCGTTGACGAAATTCTTTCATTATAAACGTCAACGATCAACATCAGCCATCAGGGAACGAAGAAGGTACGCTGTAACGTGTCTGAGTAATTATACCTCGAGGAGTACATACAGTTATGTAATGAAGATTCATATGTGAGTGTTTGTTTTCTTATTTCTTTTCCCTTTGTTTCATTTGAATGGATTTTTGTACTCAAAGAGCGAGGTAAGATTACGTCAGATACGTTTTTACATATGCTAAAAAAATGGAAAATGATGATGATGAATCAATGACACGTAGAAAATTATAATCTATTGTATTGCTGTTATCTAATGGTGTTGTAGTTGACTGTATGGTGGATGTATCTAATGGTGTTGTAGTTGACTGTATGTTGTTCAATATTGCTATGAAACTCTTCTGATTCATTGTCACTTATACGAAGGATGGAAGTATGCGAATTGGGAGAAGTCAGGTTGAGAGATGCAAGATTTATACGCTCGTTCTGTCAGTTATCCCAGTGTCTGTTACGCGATAGAAAATGAACGAACTGAATAATAAATGCATTATCGGCATGAAGATTGCTTGATGTAGGCCACCGCTTTTTTTCTATCCTTCCGATACCATTTTTCTTTTTTTTCTTTTTTTGCGAAACACTTTGCTAGTCGTGAGAAGCAGCAATTCCCTTCTGCGAATCAATTACGGTTCACGAGAAATTGTATTATAGCCTGGAACGTATTCAAATTATCTTCAATTATTCTCGGCTGTTTCCATTTCCATTCGTCTCTTACGTAAGTACTCGTTTGATGTACGTACATAGTGAGACAATAATCGTTAACACCTTTAATGTCTTCAGTATTATAGAATAAGACGCGAAAATACGTTGAAACCTGACTTTTAGATTCGCGAGACTCTATAAGGCTTCGAAAGTCTCTTGTTTCAGGCCGAATAAAAAATTGTAGATGAAGAATTACATTGCGAGGTCTGTTAAGGAAAATTTTAAATCGTATCGTTGTAATAGGATTATTTCAGAGAGGGAAATTACGTGTTGCGTGCGAAGCCACGAGCTTTCTTTCAGGCTAATATACATAATTGTCCTATCGAACTTTCCATCTAAACCGTTGCGCTCACACGTGGATTTTGCATTTCAATTTTCTTACTTACAGTCCAGTCCAGTGAGACCAAGTTAAATTTTTCAGCCCTCCGAGGTAGAATATGTTTTATAGAGAGACGTACAACGCCATGAAGGGGAGACAGATCAATAAATTGGGTTATCTTTAAATTACTGACAATCATTTCATCGACGCGGTTTCACCGACACCGAGTCCCCCGGCAACGTCTGTCAAAGCTTATTTACCGATACACTGAAATCAACCACAATCATTTTACCGACCTATTCCTTTGCTGACAGTTATTATACTCGCTGTCATATGTTATCGTTGATTATACATCTTTATTTACAAATTCGTTCCTGTGTATAACGAAACAAAGGAAGAAACGAAAATGATACGTTTCATGACGCATTGTTAAATTATTAATTAACGAGAGTTACATATCTACATGAATGCTTTGAAATGTCAGTTATAATTCATGAAAATGGATACAAGCCATTTTACTATACATAAATAGAATTATAAAGACATGTTACGTACTAATGCTTTTACGAAATATATTTCTGTATACGTTTGACGTTTCTGTATTATTCCTTATGTGCTTTCTGCTCTTGTGTTTAGCTCGTCGGAAGTAAAAATACGTTAAGCGAATCAGCTAATCTATTCGAGCGTTTCAACGGCTCAGTCTTCTCTTATGCAACTACCAAAAGAGAAGATAAGTCTTTGGTTATACAACATTTCATAACGTCCAAAGTAACGGGGCACTAATTAGTTGCAACTTTAAGACAGACCAGATATCAGTCATCGTCCGTAAATACATTTATTACGATCGTTTAAAGTTTAAAGAAACACCGTTATAAAGTCGTAATACGAGACAAAGCGAAGAGAAAGTAAACTGTTGGATATATGACAAAATAATTCTATTTTAAATAAGAGACTGGTCAGCGTGGTTATTTTGTTTACAAAATCAAACGAATTTAATGAATGTAATGGTAAGGAAGTAACTATAAGTGGCTGTTAAACTATTTTTATGCTTGAAAAGTAATTCGCAAAGTAATGTAAAGCAGTACTACTGAGTTGTACATAACCTCTTTCAGAATTTGTTCTTAACCTCTTGCTTCATAACTTCCTTAATTATACTCTTCAAACTTATTGACTACTTCGATGTTGTTACGAACAGAAACTGATAAAATATTAATCTTAAATATATATATATATATATATATATATATATATATATATATATATATATATATATATATATATATATATATATATATATATATATATATATATATATATATATATGTACTACTTACTCAAACTATGGATCACATAACCTATACAAAAAAAAAAAAAAAAAAATTATTGTACACTATAAAGCAAGAGGTTAAATCTTTAATCTGTTAAGAATTAAATTTTTTATTGTAACTGCGAAAATTATAAAAGTACCAAGCGAAGCAAGTACGGAATATATGCGGAATATGAATCGCTCAACTAACCAAAGAACGGCTCAGTGACAAAATTAGTAAAGTAAAGACCACAAATATTACAACATTATATTCTACCACAAAATAATTCTCTATACAAAAAAGGTACACAACGAATCGATTTTTCACAACGATAAGAGTCAACAGAACCAATCAAGACCAGACGAGACTCTCATAAGACAACGATATCAGAGGGATCAAATCAGCGACTTCAATCTATGTTACAGAGTATAGTTATCAAGAAAAATTGCTCTTTTCATGAAAAGTATGGTAATGATACTCTTATAACACATTGTATATCTGGCAGTCGGATGTGCCCGTGGCCATCGGAAATGTAAAGACGACGCTTTTAGAAAGTGATAGCGCCATCGCGTATTAAAAACGCGTTAGAAGAAGGACGGTTTCGCTATTCAAGGCGAATCGAAAAGTGTGCGTGTTGCGAGAATCAGAGTTGATCGAGACGTCGAAGCATAGAGTCGTTAGAATTGAGTTGCGAGTGTTGTCGAGTGTTAGAGTTGCTAGTGAGAGAGAGAGAGAGAGAGAGAGAGAGAGAGAGAGAGAGAGAGAGAGAGAGTTACCAAATAGTTGTCAAGTTATTTGTTGTAAATACGAGCGTTGCATTTAGTTTTCCTGTTAATCAAACATCGTTTCTCTGTCTAACTAATATCTGTATTTTCAATCCATTATTAATAAATTATAATTAATCGAACAAAATTACACCTTTAATATATTCCGATATTACATTACCGTGATGTAATATTTATCATGCTTATTTTGTACGTAAAACGAATCGTTGGAATATTCCCGAAGCTAACGAAGCATTTCCCAAAAGTTAAACCGAAGAGATTAACGCGAATAGTTAAGTGAAATTTTTCCATTAACTTGCTGACCAACCGGCAAATAAAAAATCATAAAAATTGTTTCAATGTGTTGAGGTCACGCATAACTTCTTTTTTCATTGACGATTACCAAACAGGTAAAATTTCGAAATTGTACGAAGGCCACGTGACCAGATCGTATTGGAATTTGAAGTGCATGGAAAAAGACAACTCGAAGTACAAACCTTGAGCTGTACTACTCGAAGTACAAACGTGAACTAATGGATGCAGAAAAGCAATTAACGCCAAACATCCGAACAGCATCTTGGAGCCCGTCATTGTTCTGAAATAAAAGAAGTGACGAATTAAAAAGACGCAGGACTAATAATAATAAAGGAAACTTAGTTCGTATTATAAATTGAATTTACATCAGAAAAGAAGCACGATCAAGCGAAACAGATCGTAGAAATGACAAATATCATCGATATACGTTTCAGTGTAATTTCACTTTTGAAAATTATTTAGTTTAATACGATCGTATTCATCGCTCCGAAACTTTCATTGTGCTGCAATTTGTGCTGCGTCTTTTTAATTTCTCTATCTTTCTGTGTTTTCGGAAAAATTACTTGAAAGATTAAGAATTGCTTGCCTTATTTTATTTTCGATTAGTTAGGATTTGATTATTCCAGGTAAGGTTTATTATTTATAACAGGTTTTATCACTTGTTTATTATTTAGGAGTTTGTTATTTTAGGATTAGTACCTTTTAGGATTTCTTATCCTTCGAGTTTCTGTTTCAGATATCTAGGTCTATTTCAAGATGTTTTATTACATTAGGATTATTTATTCGATTAAGATAATTTAAGAGTTTCACAATGTACAAAGAAATAATCGCGTGAAATTTAGATTTATGCTTTAAACGTATTAAACACGCGGTAATTTCAATGTCTATAGCCTCGAACGTGTTCTGATTAGTTGTGTCATTGTCTGTGACATTGAAATCACAAAAATCCATTGCAAGTGTGCTGTCATGCAATGTGGATGTAATTGGGTTTTTTGGGGTTAGGTTGGGGTTAGGTTGTATCATCTGATTTGTACAGTACTATTTTAACGCAAGGACAGGAAAGTTATTATATATTTCCCGTCCATTATTTGAATCGTTGTGAAGTGTAACGAATTATATTCGATTCGAGGAGATGTTAATGAATTACCCATTTCATATGTAATTACATGGAAATAAAAATCATTGCAAAAGTAATTGATCTAATGACAACGGAATTTCCAATATTTTTTTGTTTCGTCACCTCTTTTTCGTAATATATCTTTTATAGGTACGTGATTTATTAATCGTTCGAATGGAAATAATTATTCGTATAATATTCAAACGATTCTAGCCATAAAATAAATTAAAACGATACCTGTCAATGATATGCAATCTGCGTATGACGTCAACCTCGATCTATGCTTATACAAGAAATTTTATCAATCAATGACTAGATATACAATAATCAAATATTATAAAATTTCCTGAAAACCTTTAGGTGTTAATATCTTTAATATTTGCAAGTTATTGTTTAGCGCTAATTAGTTAGAATGTAACAAGTGGTGTACCAGAATTGAGATAATTAAGCCACACGAACAATCTTATTTAGATCTTTTTAATTTTTTAATTCTCTTTTGCTCTAATACTTCGTAAAATTAATCTTCATTAGCTACTACACTTCATAGAATAACAAGAGATAATTTTTCTTATATAACGTTTCATTCATAAAATCTATCATTAAAGTATATCTTCATAAAAATATCATTCCATACTAACGGTATATTTGGCGTCATACGAGATAACAGTTACCAGTGATGACATATGTAACTTTATAAAGATATCTCGTTTTATTATATATTAAAAGAATGTACTCATTGCTGCTATATTTCAGATGAAAAAAAGGCGGCAACGATTTTACAGTAAAATCGTTCGTTTACAACTGATTCATTTACATTTCATGATAATACTGTGCATTCTGAATATGCTATGATTTGGTTTAAAATAATAAATAGTCCATTCTTGCATACTATTGCTCCAGCTTTACTTGTATTTTCGATATTGGTATAAATAGAAAGACAATTAATGTCGTTCGAGTCTATTTTCGGATCATTTATATTACGTTTAATCCATATAGTTATCATATGAGACATAGTATCGTAGAATTTGGAAGAATAAAACGTTCGTACAGGAAGTACATTTTATAAGAACTCCAACAAATCTGCGTGTGCACCTAAAATACAAACTGATAGTGATAGTGATTGTTCATAAGTTTATATACATTATCTAATGTCAATCGAAGGTATCAATTCTTTTTCTCCATAAGAGTACTTTTTCATTTATATGTGTTCAAAAATACATGTGTTCAACCGTGAAGCATATGTCACCTACAACGAAAAAGAGTTTTCCTATACTTAATATTTCCTTTATATACCTATGAAAGTCTATTCTTCGCGTAGTATGAAATTATGAATAAATCTGGAATATTGTTCAATCTGAAAAGAAAAATAACTTATTGACATCATTCATTGATACGAGATTCAGAATGTTTGTTTTGTCTTGCAGAAAAAGAAGGCAGCCCTCCCTTTCTTTTAATGTGAAATAGAAAGCGAAAATTTGAAAACAGATTTTTTGGAAATTTACTTGCAAATATCGTTTTCAATATCGTGATTTTCTTCCCAATGGTACTGTACTTTCAAATTTTCCAGTATCCCTCTAAAAACAAAAAGTCGAACCTCGTTATTGTTAACGTAGGCATTACAAGGAAGCGAAGTATTAGAAAGCAGCTCCTTTTTATTATGGATTTCTCTATAATCATGTAAATAAGAAATTCCGGAAATTTTTTCCTCAAGAATTTAATTCTTGTGTTTTGATTGATAATTATTACACTGCATACTAACTTTTCGCATACTGTTCGCGTCTAACAGTTTCCTAATAATAACTACTTCAAAATTACATATGTTCTTGCACGAATTCAAAAGTACGTATGATACAATTACAATTGATTCTAAAATAATAATTATTTAAAGATATTAAGATACTAATTAAACGTTTCACTGTATTTCAAAATCTGGAACAACAAATTTTTATTTATAAAAAATGAAACTGTCTTTATATATTCTTTGTCACGATGCTATTTCTTATTACCGTGTCGACATTTTTTAAAATTCATTTTGTTATCTCTACGCAATATGAAAATTCATATACTGCTTAATATTTTTTACATATTATCCATCCACCGCATGATATCTCCTGAAAAATCAAAATATTAATGTTATATTATTACAATGCTTCTTAAATTTCAATTTTTGACAAATTTGAAATCCAATATATTTTGCACAATTATTATTTATCAAAAAATTCCA
This sequence comes from Bombus huntii, assembly GCF_024542735.1. Taxonomy (NCBI): domain Eukaryota; kingdom Metazoa; phylum Arthropoda; class Insecta; order Hymenoptera; family Apidae; genus Bombus; species Bombus huntii. The sequence goes on from NW_026099362.1 coordinate 37,314, forward strand.
AGTTAGTAACTTTCTTTTCAAATGGCAAATAACATATACTTTGACTTACCTGTAAGTTTTTGTTCCTAATCATCATTTCCTCTTATAGAACATCATTATTGTTCTTATAATTACTACCAGTGTCATAGATATTGTAGTGGCTACAACTGAATTAATAGAAAATGATAAATAACTGTGTATAACACTAACACATAATTGTGTATAACAATGACACATAACTTTTACTTACATATCTGTCGATAAGGGATTACTTACTGTGATATCCTGTTGATGTTTCTTAAGGCACTTGATTAGGTGCGATACGGTATCATTCCTTATGGTATACTGTAGATAAGTATTTTAGAAAATAACAAGAATAAATCTAAATTATTCAGAGGTTCCAGTTTCGGCTTAGACATAAATACAGGACCATTTGCAAAGAAGAAAGGGTGCGTTTCTACAGCCTCGTTATAGTAACCATGAATACCAATCTCTGAATTACTGGTTACCAAAGATAAATATCCTATAAAATTTAATATATTTCTTTAATTTTTAATACATACATGAGTTAGTAGTTCTAAATTATGAATCATCCTACCTGTGATATTACGCTTTTCCTTATAATATCATCACTCGAGTGAACAACATTAAGATCATGTAAACCATGTCATCCTATCTTACTGTGAAGATACTTAGTTATGTTATCTAACATTATAAAAATATCATCAAATTCAAGTCCTTTTATTCACATCACATGGCCACGACGATCTGGTTCTTCGTTATATAATGTTCTAAAATTTGTCGTATATATAGGATGTACAAACCGTGATATCAAGGTATCAGTTCTTCCTTCCCAAGGGACAGTTTCATTAAAATTCTGATAGAATTAAAAATTAATTATTAATATTCTAACAATCATATATGTTAAATACGTTATAGTCAACGATATATACCTGAGCGAATGTAGGGGTGATTCCTTGATAATTATAAATGTCATCAGCCCACATCATTGTGCCACTTCTTTGTACTCCAGCCTCTAGATTAACAGCCTAAACAAACATACGAAATTTTATAGAAGCTGTACAAAATATAGTATATATGCGCAATATTGAAGCGTTCAAGGGGATATAAAGGTAATGTACATCACATACACGTGTACTCTCATGCAACAAAATACAATTAGATTTAATAGTATAAGCTCTTTTATTCATCATAATAGATTGGAAATTTAAGTGTCTTACGAGGGTGAGTAAAAAGTTACCCGCTTTGTCGGTGTAGAATTTATTTTAAGCAATTGTCAAAAAAGACATACATCATTTTTTGACATAATCACTCGATTTCTGTATACACTTTGTCCATTTGCCGAAGGACCTTTGTATTTTCTCATTAAAAAATGTTTTGGGCTGAGCTGCGAACCACGAATGCATCGTCGTCTTCACCTTTTCATCAGCTTTTTCGGCATCCATCTCGCACAAACTTTTTAAAATCCAAATCTGTCGTGCACTATTGCATAAGCAGAGCCGTGGCTGATTTGCAAATGATTTGCCACATTATCCAGTGTCACTCGTCTATTCCATAGAGCATAAGTTCATGAGCACGTTCAATGTTGTCATCGTGGATGTGGACGGGCGTCCAGCTGTTTTTTCATAACACTCGTGCGATCTTCTTTGAACTTTTGTGCCCATTCAAACACACTTCGTGACAAAACACTTTCTCCATAATGTGCATTAAATCTTTGATAAATATAGGCATCAAACATAACCTCCGACCACAAGAAACGAATCACAGCATCCTGCACTGTTTTCCTGCAAATCACCATTGCAAAGCGCCATTACTCGCGCAACGGTCACAAACGAATTGACGTAACACAAAGAAACCTGCGCAGCAGCACTGAACAGATATTGACGTCATACGAAGAGTGCAGATGGATCAATACGGTCGACAGAAGTTTTAACTATCTGGAGTGCGGATAAATTTTTACTGAGAGTCGTATAGGAATCTATAATCTGTAAGTACACCTTTGGCTGAATGGAAATTTCTCTTACATATAGTCAAAAATGCTGAAACTGTGTATTGAATTGGAAAGTGATAAAAAATAAGTGAAGTTTCGAGGTTGCATGTGATTGCATGAGTACACAGGACGTTTTTAGCGAATAAAAAATAATTTTGAAAGACACGAGACTTATCTTGTATTTTATGCACTCTCTGTGTCCGAATTTCCAGAAGCTCTCTATCTTATGAAGTGTTTTAGATTAGCCGGAAAATTTTGTACGTACGTACAAGAAGTATACGATCTAAGTGGAATATTCCATTATTCTCTTGATACAACAGAAACGAAATTTACAGAACTTCTCAGAAAGTTGGTTTATTATTACCAAATTTATAGAATTAATATACGTTTATCATCTTTACATACCTAAGTCGTGGAGGTTTATCGTGCGTAAAAGATTAGTGTCGTTTCAAAGTTACATTTCGTACATTTTAAGCCTATAATTTGTAACGTACAAAACAATGTAAATTTGAGCTGTTTCTTATCTCCACAATAAGAAAATCCAACTTTACGTTTTTTACACAATGATATTTATGGAACAGTAATATCATATTATTGCATCGCTTGGAGAATGAAGTCAAGGTACGATGTGACCCTAGTGTAAACGCTGGGATACCCAGCTGTGCCGCACTTATAAGCATAAGACACAATACCTATTAAATACGAGGTTAATTCATGTTGTATCAGCAGTGGTCCGCCGCGGTCAGCCTGAAAGGATCGTTAAATTTTTAATCAAAGATACTGAAATATATCGATCGAATTGTATTGAAATTATACTTATATACAGTAATAATCTTCTATTGATTTGTGTATTGAAATACTCCAATTTATAACGTACATGTTATATGTATTTTGAGCAAAACTAAGATTAGAAGGAAATTAGATTAAATACCATAACGAGGTGTGAGAAGTGGGCAAAACTATTAAATTGTGTTTATCTATTATTTTTAATGTTTAAGACGTCGATTTGATGTTAATTCGAATCGACGTGTCTTCAGATACCGTATAGTTTGTAGTAACTCTGTAACTTAATTACCGTACAAGAATCCTCTCCACCCTGAGCATGTTCGGCGCATATTATACCATCAGTGATATCAGGTGCATTAGGAAATTTGGAATAAGCTATTTTGCATTCGGCGTTCTTAATCACTGGCATTTGTACTTCCATTAATGCATTACGTCGTGGTCGTCCTACGAAGAAAATAAGAAAGATATTTAAGACTGGAACTATTTAATTTTATTATAAAATTGATATCACTTACTATATCTTAATGCTCCCGATCCAACAACAAGGGGGTTATAGCCGACGAAGTTGCTCTTTCGTAGGGGCTCTTTCGTACAAATGGGATATACGTACCCTGAAAAATAAAAAAATAAATGAAAATGCAGGAAACGAATGACCAAAAGTATGAGAAAGAATTATACACGCTTTATGACACAATATATGTGTACAGTAAGAAATTTCAGGATATGATACTTCAGTAATACTCAATAGCATATATATATATATATATTTGAGGACTTACTCGAAAATGGCACCTCCTCCACCAATCTAAGAATGGCAATATTATGATTGTGTATGTTTTCTATTCCATCCATATGTGCACAATGTGCTGCGGTCAAAACATGCCTAGCCGATATCAGGGAACCTCCGCACTTCCATAGTGGTTTGTCTGGGTTTCGGGGATTACGAAAACCTAATGCAGCGATCCATGGCCAAGCGCCTAAAATGCAATAGTCATAGTTGTGAATATACATAATTTTTTCTCACATAACGGGTAACAACGATTATTACCTATTCGATATTCGATCATACAGCAGACGATAAGTACATACGTACAAATACTCTGAAATAGAGATTTGATAAAGACAGAAATTAAATTTTTATTCCAGTGGAATACAAATTATTAAATAATTCTATATAATTTCTATTTGAACTATACTGAACTATAAAGTTCAAACGTGTAATTTCTGCCCTAACAGTTTTTGATCTCTATCCATATTATTACTCCTATATCAATTTTTTATTTCAAGCAAAAAGATACTCTTCCTAACATGAAGTAAAAGAAAGAAATAATTCAAGTTAATAAGTAAAGTTACTACCGATAAAATCATAGCATTATTATTTAGTCTAATTGAAATGTACATTGATGTGCTGTTTAATGCCTTTAAAGTTCATTCTTTGCAGTAAATGGCTTATTATTAATCGGAAAGAAAGACATAAAACGTACCAAGTTCAGCTGGTTTACCATCGACCACCCTGGTATGAGAGACGTTGCTAAAACCACAGTATGGTGGTCGCAAAGCCTTATACTTATACACAGTTTTTATTAAAATTTCTCTCTTCTCTTTGTTTGGATCGTTCGGACAGCAAACGATCGTAACATTGCCCTGGTATCTGCACACTGATCGTCTATAAAAATCGGTGGCTGTACGGTACTGTATCTGCCATATTTCTTGCAGAGGTTTACATTTTCTGTAGTCAAGGCACCTGCCTTCTTGATTGTCCGGTGTGGTACATTCTGGATCAAACAATTTTAAAACATTTATACAGTTCAAAGATGCGTAAGAAAGCGACACCGATTACTCAACTTTCGAAGTAAAAGGCCGATCAAGTCCACCGGATTGCCCTACAGACACGTATTAATCCGTAAGAGTTAGTCATCATGTTGATAATAATTATCTAAAGAAACTTTTCACGTGAAAATATAAAATTTTAATTGATTAGATATTGTGTTAGCCATACTTAAGAAAGAAAATGAAAATGAATGAAATGAAAGAAAAGGACTACCTTCAACCTCATGTTTTAAATAAACACTTTGTCAGTTTTGCGGTAAATAAATTCTTAGGAATTCAGGACAGTTTTTAGTGTGAATCATTTTGTTTCGACCGTTCGCGGAGAGACGCGATCGCGAGATAGCACGTCAACGAGAGTTGTAAGTTCCCGTTACGATTAAATAATCGACGCCACGAACTGATCGATCCCCTTATTTCGATTATGATAATAAGGGTAGTTCAACGAAATTCCACAGAATTAACACAAATAAATTAATGTTTATTTCAACAACTTATTAACTAGAAAGATATAAATGGAACAAAAAAAATGTAACTGCGTTTTGGTTGATAAGTAATGCGCGACATACCACATGTGTTGACGGTTCGACATCTCGAAAAGTTCTGAACGCCTTTCGATTTTTTTCGTTTTTTCTGGAAGGCGACCCCCACTACGTTCGGATCACGCCACATTCTTTTACGCGAGGTAAAATACGGGCCACGAGTCGACGTTTCTGGAAGTCGCCCTGCTTAATGAACCATGCGCTTGCCACTACAATGTTTGTTTGCCGGGCAGACACGACGATCCGTCTGCGACATTATAGTGCCGCGATCGATAGTTAAGAATATGACCTATGGTAAGCCGCATGGCGTAACATTCTCCCCCCGTTGAGAGGGTACCGATCAAACTAGGGAGGTGTGGTTGAAGTTCCCATCTTATTTCGTCTCGGTGGCTAGTTGTTCGGGTTTCTCGAGATCGGGTTGAATTGGCAGTGGGACAAGCCTTTTGACGCCCCGATCCAAAATGCTCTTTGCCGTCTGAACTGTAGCTGTCCGGATGACACCATCGGCGCCTGGATGAATCTTGATAACTCGGCCCAGAGGCCAATGCATGGAGGGAACGTTGTCCTCTCTGAGGATGACGATTGTGCCCTTTTGGATGCTGTGTCCACCCTTGCTCCATTTATTGCGGTTGGTTAGCTCGTTCAAATACTCCTTATGCCAGCGGTTCCAAAAATGTTGTTTAAGCTGTTGGATATGCTGCCATTTGGAGAGTCGGTTCGATGGAATGTCCCTGAAATCTCGATCACGTAAGCACATTAATGAATCGCCAATGAGGAAATGTCCGGGAGTGAGGGCTAGGAGATCATTTGGATCGGTGGAGATAGAAGTTAGAGGGCGGGAATTGAGGACTGCTTCTATTTCTATGATAAGAGTATTACGGTGTTAAGCTCATATGTTTCTGTTTCTCCACTCGCGCTGCGCCATAATATCCTTTGATATTTCCGATCCTCTGGTCGTACGAGGAATTGCCGATACAGGAATTTTCTCGATGTCGCCAGTGAGTACGTACTGATGAGCGCGGAATCTAATTAATATGCAAAATAAATTGTGAATTGATTCGAGAATATAGGATTTCCCCATTTTCATGATTATCGTGATTTTTGTATAAATATATTTTTTAAGATACTAATAATTAGGTACTTATAAATTAGTATTATCAATTATTTTGCATTTATAATTCCGCCTCTAGTATAAGTGTTAATTGAAAACTAACTTTATGTTTCAAAAAGTACTAGCAAAGTCGTTGAGTAACAAGCCACTGATGCTAACACAAATAGCATTGTCGTAATTAAATATTTCTAAATATTCATTTTTCATTTTGAACCTGTAGAAACAATTTATTATATATACTATTAGCTAAGTAATTGCATATTTAATTAAGTCGAAATATAAAACTTAGTTATTTTAATAATTTAAAAAAAAAAAAAAAAAAAAAAAAAAAAAAAAAAAAAAAAAAAAAAAAAAAAAAATAAAAAAAAAAAAAAAACTGACAAACATTTCAATTTAATTTATGGTTGGAACAAAAGACAGTTATTTTTCATTAATTGAAATATTGCAATGCAGAGTACTTTCCAAAATACGCCGAGAGTATTCCTGATGGTGAAACGAGCGTTGCTTCATCGAACGCAGCTAAAGAAAACAACATCTATGTAGTTGGTGGTACGATGCCTGAAATAGGGGGCGATAAATTGTACAATACCTGTACTATTTGGGGTCCCGATGGAACTTTGATAGCAAAACACCGAAAGGTAAGTAATATATTCCTTTATGGCTTTGAATTTGAAAATATTGGGGCGAAGAAAGTGACTCTATCTAGGAATAATTTAGGAATATACATATGTACATACGTATACTATAACCAATTCTATAATTTACGGTTTATAAAATACGTTATGATACGGGAAACGCCCATTTTTGTTGTAATGTGTTTGTGTTGTATAAATTTTTCACATACTTAAAATATTATTATACTTATTTTTTCTCCTTTTTAAACATTATTAAATGATAGGATTTTTTAATAAAAGAAAGTGATAAAAACGCTGTCAGTTATTAAATAAAAAATAATTAAAGTTTAGGAGTTGGTAACTTTGATATTAAATTACAAAAGTTGCAGCAATAGAATTAGCGACTACATTTTTATGTTATTAGGTACATCTATTCGACATCGACATTCCTAATAAGATTACTTTTCGAGAGAGTGATTCACTCAGTCCTGGTAACTCCCTAACGACGTTCGATGTGAAGGGCTGCAAAATAGGTATTGGCATTTGCTATGATATTAGATTCGAGGAAATGGCACGCATTTATCGGAACAAAGGTACAGTAACTTAATCGATCAATACTTAACTAGCAAAAAATTAAATATCTTTCTTAAATATATTCTATATAAAATTAATATAATCTGTAACTCTGTATAAAAAGAAGCTTAATTTAAAAAACCAGTATATTTGCTGAAAATGAAACAAATAAAAGAATTAAAAGCACAATAAGAGGACTGTCCTCGCATATTCAGAAATGATGGAATGTGAACCGTGCAACTACGAAGTTAATTGGTATTCGGTGGCTTCATATTTCCTGCTTCTCTGGGTTAGGTTGCCAAATGCTGATATATCCAGCGGCATTCAATATGACCACTGGACCACTGCACTGGTCATTACTTCAGCGTTTCAGAGCGAATGATAATCAATTATACGTTGCCTGCATATCACCGGCTCGTGTTCCTTAAGCAAGTTACGTCGCATGGGGACATACACAGTTGACCAATCCCTGGGGAAAGATTCTTTACGATTTGGAAACTCAAGAGAATATGGCAGTCACCGATATCGGTAATTTACAGCTTAAAATTAAAAGCGAGAGATCCATGATGTAATTAATTTTTAGTCTCGTTAATTTATCGATTTAGCCATCTTCCTCTGTATTTGTTGAATTTATTAGTAAGCATTACTTATTAATTCGTATGTTTCTTTTTTCTATCAGATCTAAAAGTTGTTGAGGAAGTAAGGGCTCAGATACCTACATTTTCTCAGAGACGTACAGATTTGTACGACACTGTCTGTAAGAAGGAGTAACTCTACACTAAAACAGAAAATGTTTTTTTATAATATTTCTACTACGATATCCTTTTTTTGTGAATTATTACTAATTTCTTATCATTTGTACTAAATGAATGACTCAATTAAGAAAACCAAAACGTTATAAATAATAATCTGTATATCTTGTGTATCAACATGTAATTGGATATTATAATAATATAGGATAATAATATAGGAGAATAATAATATAGAAAATAATACATGCTTTTAAACACCTTTAATATCGATCACATAAATTGTAATAATTCACAATGATCACGCATACATAAAAGACCCTTTGATAGTAAAATTTACGATCAAAACGCAATTACGTATCGTTTAACAACATTTAATTTATAACACCTTTTAAACATTTAGACAGATTAACACATAACACTTCTTATATATAAACATCAATTCGAAGTTATCAGCTTGGAGAAATTGGTCGATTAATACCTGTAGATTGTCTGTCTCGATGAAAGCCTTAAAGAGAGCAAAAACATGATAATGCCGCTAATATAATATTCCTTCTTTCTTGTATCTGTCTGCCTCTCAGGTCGTTTTACTAATTACAATAAGTAATTTCGACTTCTTTGCGCTCTCTTTTAACGCATTCGAGACCGAAAGAAATTCATATCAGTCAGTAGGCAAGGGTATAATATACATATTTTATATATAACTTATGTAGTAATGTATAGATCATGTTAATTTCATATTTTTTTCAATATAGAATTATTATATATATATATATATATATATATATATATATATATATATATATATATATATATATATATATATATATTTATAACTGTACATAATACATTATAGAATAACGTAGTATATAATTTTATATTTTAAAAATATGAGGCATACTATTCAAGATTGTCGTCGATTTAAAATCAAAGTATGAAAAGGATACCCTGGAGAGAGTAAAACACAGAATCATTCTAACTAAACATTCAGATCGTACCGACACCTAGGTATCGTCTTACAATTAAATCTCGGTCTCGAATGGATTAAAATGAAATACATACTTGCAGCTTCAACATCTTCAATATCGAGGAGATTCAAACTTTACAAATAAAAGCGGCCTGTTCCCCTTTCCACGACAGACTCTCATACCATATCCGCTCTTATCCAGGCTTTTACTTGAAACCAGCAATGCGTTCATTTACAATTTAAATTTACCCGGACCATCCACTGAATCGTCAGCCCTTTACAAGAAATGAGAGGGAACGTTCGCCCTTGAACACATAAAACAAAAAAAAAAAAAAAAATAGAAAAGGAAAAAAACCACAAATTTTAGTGAAGCTATTTTATTGAAACTTATTATATCATTTTAACAGCTATATATAAAACGTTGAATTATTTCCTTTCGCGCTGAGCAATTTTATTTCAAATTTCTAGCTTCAGAATGATAATTACGTATTTGTAATTATCAACAAGCTTTAAAAATATGGAATATTCAGCCAGATGAAATATAGGTAAAGTATTTAGAAGAAAAAAGATTGAAATGTTTTATGTAAAACGATTAAATTAAGTGGAAAACTGCGCTTCTTCCTGCTCCTCTACATGGCGCTACGCGGGACTCGCTTCTGAGCACGTCTTTCTCGTTGGAGGCTTCTTCTTTCTTTTCTTTCCCAGTAGAATTTTTGCACAATTCTTTCTCCCTTTTATCATTAAATTACCTCTAATTCTTAACAATCTTTAATCTTTGTCTCTTCTTCCCTATATATATATTTTTGTTTACTTTTCTCCGTAGCGAATTTTGTCTTTCTGACGCAGGATTAGGTTCCTGGACTTAGGGAGTTGCTACACGCCAGCTCCACCATGGCGACGGCATTCACTAGGCAGCCTACATAGCCACCTTTCAGCTCACGCTTCGGGACACTTTTTTCGCTGAGATTCTCCGCGATGAGGCATGAAAGCAGAGACCACCGTCTGCGGAGGCATGATTATTCTATTGTTCCTTTTAACGAGTAATCGTTTTACTCGAGTCCTCTCACTAAACCGTAAGTACGAAAGACTATTATACTTAGATAGGTACTTGGTCTCAAGAACCAACTTATTTTGGTCTTTCGATTAAGTTCTTAATTAAATGCTCAATTAGATATTCCTAAATATATCTTCATAATATTTCCCTCATCTATTTCTTTGACATTCTAGCAACCTCGTTAAGACGTCCGCCACTTCAACTTCTATCTACAAGTGGCAAAAACTGAAGCTGACCTTCTTCATGGAGAAACATGCCGGAAATGGCATCCGCACGTGTGAATAATTATACTCAGTGTCCAGGTAGTTCTTTCGATCATCCGATAGAAGTCGTTTCTGTTTTTCAGAGTTCGTTCACGTCTCCAGAATGTAAAAATATCCAAGGAAGTACCATTAGGAAGCAATGAAATTCAGAGTTTCTGTGGTTATTCCTTTTTCTGATTGTTTCTTTTCTTTGCCCAAAATGGATGATTTCTATATCAAATTGTTTATTCGTATTTTTTTTTTAATATTCCTTGAGATTTTCAATCAACTCGATTTCGAATTTTTTAGCACCCGATCTTCTGGTTGACGTCGTTAAGAAAGAGGAACGAGTGCACAGGAAGCATGGTCGGCGTGAGCATGATTAGATCCGGTCTGCCCGATGACCTTGCCAGTGATAATAGCGGTTCGTTAAGGTGGTTGCAGTCTTGATTTGCTTCTGTTTCGATTTCCAGCGAACTCGTCAGCCGGCATGGCTTCCGAGATGCTCCCCCTGAAACAAGTCGAAGGGAAATAATTAATGGACTCTCTGTTCGATTGTACGTGGATGACAAGCTGACCGTAAAAAGAAATATACAAATACGATTAGAAAATATAATCCGAACCCCTTTCGGTTTGATCTGAAGGTTTCTTTTTCTAGACGGAACCAAAGATTCTTATCTGGTTTATGGTGAGCTAAGGAACTCTTTGAAAACAGCATTTATAACTTTCGAAAAAGAGACAGGTATTTCTTGCGCGAACAATTGAATAATTAATTCGTTCTCTAAATATCCTTATTTGTTGTTCCTAAAATACATAATGATTGGAAGCTTCTTACGGGAAGCGCAATCAGCCGCTGATATCATTGAAGTCGAAACGCCATTAAAACCATATTACGATTCGCATGCGACATGCTCCATTCATGAAAACACAAAAGCAATAAACAAGTACAAATCAACGAAATAAATCCTCCGAGAACGAGACGTTACAGGAATTATACCATTGCGAGGATACAAAAGACTTGCTCATGAGCTACTTCCTTCAAGTAGTCGAGCGGTGTATTTTCCGGTCGTTAACTTCCATATAATGGGATATTAAAGAGTACGGACACAACGCTGCTATTTTTCAACTATTCATTATCAAATTACGCAGCGGGAATCGTTGCAACGACAAAACTGTAACGACTCGTACCTGCGTATCTTCCATTTAGCTGCGGTAAACGCTGACTTGTCTGCGTTTTTTTTTTTCACTTCCTCGTTACGGAAACCAGGAAAAGTGATTCACAATACAGTTTCTAACTGTACTTCTCGCGATTCTTTCTTAGAAACAAGCAATTGCTTCTTTTCAATTTCCTAAATCTATAATAAAACAGTCCATTCCTTGAATAGAAATTAACTTTAAAACTTTAGGCGCATACATTGTACGTATCGTATGTATGTATTTTGATTTGAAAAGAAACGCGGCAAACGCCTTTGAAAAGACGTTAGGTTTTCAACACCTTAACTAACTTAATTCCAGCGAGTTGCAAATCTGCTGCATCTCCAACATCTGAATATCAATCTTTTACAATGACTTGTTCTCCAATTTATTAAAATTACATCTCTCCCGTTGCACCGACCTTCTTTAAAGGTTCCCGCGGCAGGTTGAACCCGCATCACGTATCTTCCCTCTTCCTTCCACCCCCTGTTCCCTTTCTCTTTCTATCGGACGGGAAGAGCGGGAACGCTTAAAACGCGCGAATCACGCGAGCGCCTCACGATTTGCGAAACATCACGTGAAAATCACCGATCCGATCTCCGTGCGCGCGGTGCACCGTGGGGGTAACGATTAAATCGACAGGATATACTTTATTAGCTATTCCGTTATTACAGGCTGTAGTTGGCGGGGAAATAGTCACTATGGATCGATGAACTCCATTGTAACAACGCACCTTCGAATTGCATCGGAAACGCTTCTGTATTGCGTCCACCGTATAACCTATCATCGTGTGTTTAGGGTAAATCAGTGGATCGGAAGTTACGTTTCTATGTTTCTCGCCTGTCAGTATAACACTGTGCAAGAGATACAGCAAGATCCTAAAATCATTCGAGTACAAGTAGCGTAAAATGGTCGTTTAAATTTCAATAAATTAACTATTCATACGTTAATTGTACGCGGTCAGGATTAAGGGGTACGGCGATGGAGAAGATTTTGTTAGCTAGATGTTGAGTAAATAATCGAAGATGATAATTTTATAAATGTTTCGTATTTATGATGATGGAAAAGATTTAATTTGAGTTACGTTACGTTTGAATAAGATAGACTTTTCCAAGAGTGGAGGATTTGTAGAGATAGTGGACGTAATAGTAGTATGATTTAATACCTGATGTGTCTTTTTTTTCTTTGACATATAGGTCACTGTGGGGGTAATATTGATCTAGATATAACTATCTTTTCTGAGAAGTACGTATATGCTTATGGGAACTATGTTTGGTTAATCAATAGAGCCATTCTTTTGAGAAATTGAATCTAGAAGAATTTGACGATATTTTGCCTTGTTTCAATAGTACATCAGTTTAAAGAAACGCCTGCGATTATAGTATATAATTGCACATAGGTATATGCAAAATTGCATTTTCAAATAATTAAATCAAAAATATAGGAATGTATCAATGGGAAGAATATTTGTTAAAGATCTTTCCTTTTTAATCAAATTCGTCCAACAACCCCATTCTCGTCAAACATAAAATGAACGGTGCCTTTCTCAAAGAAACAAGAAGAAAATTGCTGTCGTTCTAAAGTTCTTCTCCATTGCTAAACTACACGTTCGTGTTTCTAGTTACACTCCAATTATTCGATTGTAAGAAGCAAGCAATCCCTCCATCCAAGCGCTAGATATAGTTTCTCGAGTAGTTCTCTTCAATACCGTTATATCGATGAACTCTTTTTGAATAAAGTTCACATTTATAAAGCAAACACAATAAAATACGACAGGACAATTGTAATCGATAAATAACATTTTATTAGGATATTATAAGAAGCTAAGATATCGAGTTCTAATTGTGAATATCAAGCGCTCGTCGTTCGAGGAGATTACCAATATTTTCTTCCTTAACAATATTAATTACGAAGTTTCGATACCGTTTATGACATTAAGATCTCTTGATAAAGTTGTATCGTTAAAATCTTACTGTTCCTAGGGAAAATATATAGTTAATATATATAGTTAAATATATATAGTTAAAACCGGAATATATATAGTTAAAACTTCCAGAGGAGCATCTCGCAGACAAATTATTGATTGTTAGTGTCGATTGACTGTAATCGATATTTGGTGCGTGAAGTTGTATGTTTCGTGAACCTGCGTTGATGCAGGGATTCTGTTGCAAATCATAAACTAAAGAGCCACTGGTCAAGGTGAAAGAGGTTCAATAAATCCAGTGTTAGTGTAATTTGACACTTTATGTGCACCGGGTGTATGCAAACAGAGTTTGATGTTCTGAACACCACGGTTGTAAGATTTTATTGAGACCCCAGTATTGTATCCGCACGGTGTGACCCTCTGTTGATGATTGCCCTCTCCACCAGCCGTTTAATCTCATCTGTCTATCGTGCCTTACCGGCCAGGGAGTTTCCCTAACATCTGAGATATCAGATTTGCAGCTCGGAGAGGACAGATAATTCGGAATATCCCAAAGAAGGGCAAGGTACTGGCCGAGCCCCAAATCACTTACATAGAATTACTTACATAGAACAATCACTTACATAGAATTTTTTTTTTCTTTTCTTTTCTTTTCTTTTTTATTTTCTTGTTGAAATTATAATTAATTCTCACGTCGAGAATTTTCAGTTACTTTACTTAGTATTATGCAGTGTTAGCTGATTATTAATAATAAGTTAAGACTTATTATAGATAAATATAATTTACTCACATAGAATAAATTCATTTAATTAATTATGAGATTAATTCACTTACATAATTATGACATACAAGTAAATTTTATAACCACAAATTTTTAAATGTTATACTTTGAATCTGTTCTTACATTTAATTTTAATTTTAATTTTAATTTAAAAAAAAAACCTTACAGCCAGTACCTCTAAAATATTCGATAAAAATTCTGATGAAACATTAATTGAAACATCTAAACGCAACAAAGAATGGATATAATTATACAATTTTCCAATATTTCAACATTCATTCATGTACATCGATTTTTATTATCACATTTGTTTCATATCTGAAGAATATGTATTTGTTGGCATCAAAATATTCTCTGTTTCAATCCTTGGTCATTTTAGATCGAGACTTCAAAATCTTCTTGATTAAAATTCTTAAATTTTTTTAAATGAGAATCATTAATTAGAGGACAAAAAGTTGCTTCAATTATTTGAATATTCTGCTATTCATACAATAACATATTTCATTTTAAATTAAAACGAGAATAAATACTATTGTGTATAAATTTAATAGAACGACAAAGTAAATGTACAAAGTAGTTGCAAAGTAAATGAACAAATTGTACGAGGCAACTGTCATTAGCGTAATTTTAACGTGTACATTTACAGTATGATATTAACCATTATTTAGGATTGTTAAAGTGAATTAATGCGTAACTGCGTCATCCACGATTGACCATGATTATGGTAGTGACTATTGCTATAAATGAAGCTTAATAGTTGTCGAAAAGAATCACTCGAAAATCGCGTTCATAAATCATTCTCTCGTCTCGTATCGTGTTCGTCGGGCGGAAAACAAGATTGTGTTTTAAAGAAATCGCGTGTTCCGATTACTATCAAACTTACTGTGTCACTCGCATAGCAGAAGAGAAAGATTAAGATAAGGTCACCAATGAGCAAAACGTTTAACGTATAAGTGTGGTACATTAAAATTGAGTCCGCTGCAACCCTCATGACATTTAAAATCCTACGCGTATATTGAGTAAAGTTGTTATATTAAATATAATCATATTAAATACAAGCTCGTAGGCTGGATTCCCAAATTATTTGGTTAAATACTTTGAATACGAGAATACCGAGTGTTAACAGTAGTAAATCCTCTATATGGTATGTTTACTTTGCTATCTTGAATAGGTAAATAACATTTCACTTTAACACATTTAACCAATATTATACGCATATGCACATAATGTTACTGTTACATATAATGATATATACGTAGATATACACGTTAATTAAATCCTCTATATGGTATTTTTATATCAGTATCGTAAACATTGTAAACCGGAAATCTTTTATTACACACGTACATATACAGTCAATATTATTGTTACATATAGTGATACATACGTTGATCCACACATTAATTAAATCCTCTATATGCTATTTCTACTTTGCTATCTTGAATAGATAAATAACATGTCGCTTCCAGATGTCAAATAATATTTGCCAAATGCACATATAATGATATAATTACATATAATGATAATAACAATATAATAATTATATATAATATTGATAATAATGATATAATTACATATAATGATATATACGTTGATCCACACATTAATTAAATCCTCCATATGATACTTTTGTATCGGTGTCATGAACATTTTTCCCCGAACGACCTTCTATGACGCGTGTACGTATATCGAGAATATTATTGTATTATATATAGTGATACATACGTTGATATACACATTAATTAAATCCTCTATATAGTATTTTTACTTTGCTATCTTGAATAGATAAATAACCTCGAATATAGACATACAGGTACACTTACGTTGATATACACCTTTGTACAAGGTGTCAAAAAATTTTTTATCACGGCGTTTTTTTAAGACGATTTTATAGCTTCGAAATTGATCTTGACACGATTTTCAATGTCAAATTATTTTTCTATTGCATCATGTGATACTCATTAGGAGGAACGAAACTTCTGTTTTCTTAGAAAAAATGTTTGAAATTTCATTAATTCCTAGATTGATTTTATTTATACTTTAAGGTCAGATATGACATCAAATAATGTCAATACTAATATTTAGTTATTTGTCAATTTATAGCATCTGAAAAACAAGATATCTTCGAGACAGCGTGGGTTTTCTTTCCAACTTTCTTAACTTTCAACAATAAAATTTTCGTCAAACGATACAATCTATCCAACAAAGTTCTTGTAGACAGCCAATCTCGTAAGAACATAGATCTTCTTCAAGTATTATTCTTCACAATGCTTCGTGTGGAATTTCTACTTGACGAGTTATTATTAAACGATTAAAAGCTTATTATTATACGATAATGTAATATCGTAGAATAGCTTTGATTGGAGGCTGAAATTAGAAAACACCGTGTACGCCGTCTTTTTGTGGTTTGTTTACATCCAAGAGCGCCTAGTAACAATGACGCGAGAAAAGATAAGCAGCGTCAAAACAGAAGTACGGTTTCATATTTCAAGGAGTGGCAATCGAGAGGCCAGAGTATGTGAGCCGAAAAGTGTGTGTGTGTGTGTGTGTGTGTGTGTGTGTGTGTGTGTGTGTGTGTGTGTGTGTGTGTGTGTGTGTGTGTGTGTGTGTGTGTGTGTGTGTGTGTGCATTTACCACTGACGAATATAATATATATTTGAAAGGATGGAAATTTTATTTATCCGACTATATGACCATACTCGGTTAAGTATCAACAGCGACTATCTATCAAAAAGATTAAAAATTTTAGCCATGTGATTTGGTCCCTTAAAGCGGGGATTTTAGAAGTAATATTTTTATAATAAAAGAATTCATGAAAAAGTTGTATTATCATACAACTAATGATAAAATGATCTGGTTCTTCATTATATAATGTTCTAAAATTTGTCGTATATATAGGATGTACAAACCGTGATATCAAGGTATCAGTTCTTCCTTCCCAAGGGACAGTTTCATTAAAATTCTGATAGAATTAAAAATTAATTATTAATATTCTAACAATCATATATGTTAAATACGTTATAGTCAACGATATATACCTGAGCGAATGTAGGGGTGATTCCTTGATAATTATAAATGTCATCAGCCCACATCATTGTGCCACTTCTTTGTACTCCAGCCTCTAGATTAACAGCCTAAACAAACATACGAAATTTTATAGAAGCTGTACAAAATATAGTATATATGCGCAATATTGAAGCGTTCAAGGGGATATAAAGGTAATGTACATCACATACACGTGTACTCTCATGCAACAAAATACAATTAGATTTAATAGTATAAGCTCTTTTATTCATCATAATAGATTGGAAATTTAAGTGTCTTACGAGGGTGAGTAAAAAGTTACCCGCTTTGTCGGTGTAGAATTTATTTTAAGCAATTGTCAAAAAAGACATACATCATTTTTTGACATAATCACTCGATTTCTGTATACACTTTGTCCATTTGCCGAAGGACCTTTGTATTTTCTCATTAAAAAATGTTTTGGGCTGAGCTGCGAACCACGAATGCATCGTCGTCTTCACCTTTTCATCAGCTTTTTCGGCATCCATCTCGCACAAACTTTTTAAAATCCAAATCTGTCGTGCACTATTGCATAAGCAGAGCCGTGGCTGATTTGCAAATGATTTGCCACATTATCCAGTGTCACTCGTCTATTCCATAGAGCATAAGTTCATGAGCACGTTCAATGTTGTCATCGTGGATGTGGACGGGCGTCCAGCTGTTTTTTCATAACACTCGTGCGATCTTCTTTGAACTTTTGTGCCCATTCAAACACACTTCGTGACAAAACACTTTCTCCATAATGTGCATTAAATCTTTGATAAATATAGGCATCAAACATAACCTCCGACCACAAGAAACGAATCACAGCATCCTGCACTGTTTTCCTGCAAATCACCATTGCAAAGCGCCATTACTCGCGCAACGGTCACAAACGAATTGACGTAACACAAAGAAACCTGCGCAGCAGCACTGAACAGATATTGACGTCATACGAAGAGTGCAGATGGATCAATACGGTCGACAGAAGTTTTAACTATCTGGAGTGCGGATAAATTTTTACTGAGAGTCGTATAGGAATCTATAATCTGTAAGTACACCTTTGGCTGAATGGAAATTTCTCTTACATATAGTCAAAAATGCTGAAACTGTGTATTGAATTGGAAAGTGATAAAAAATAAGTGAAGTTTCGAGGTTGCATGTGATTGCATGAGTACACAGGACGTTTTTAGCGAATAAAAAATAATTTTGAAAGACACGAGACTTATCTTGTATTTTATGCACTCTCTGTGTCCGAATTTCCAGAAGCTCTCTATCTTATGAAGTGTTTTAGATTAGCCGGAAAATTTTGTACGTACGTACAAGAAGTATACGATCTAAGTGGAATATTCCATTATTCTCTTGATACAACAGAAACGAAATTTACAGAACTTCTCAGAAAGTTGGTTTATTATTACCAAATTTATAGAATTAATATACGTTTATCATCTTTACATACCTAAGTCGTGGAGGTTTATCGTGCGTAAAAGATTAGTGTCGTTTCAAAGTTACATTTCGTACATTTTAAGCCTATAATTTGTAACGTACAAAACAATGTAAATTTGAGCTGTTTCTTATCTCCACAATAAGAAAATCCAACTTTACGTTTTTTACACAATGATATTTATGGAACAGTAATATCATATTATTGCATCGCTTGGAGAATGAAGTCAAGGTACGATGTGACCCTAGTGTAAACGCTGGGATACCCAGCTGTGCCGCACTTATAAGCATAAGACACAATACCTATTAAATACGAGGTTAATTCATGTTGTATCAGCAGTGGTCCGCCGCGGTCAGCCTGAAAGGATCGTTAAATTTTTAATCAAAGATACTGAAATATATCGATCGAATTGTATTGAAATTATACTTATATACAGTAATAATCTTCTATTGATTTGTGTATTGAAATACTCCAATTTATAACGTACATGTTATATGTATTTTGAGCAAAACTAAGATTAGAAGGAAATTAGATTAAATACCATAACGAGGTGTGAGAAGTGGGCAAAACTATTAAATTGTGTTTATCTATTATTTTTAATGTTTAAGACGTCGATTTGATGTTAATTCGAATCGACGTGTCTTCAGATACCGTATAGTTTGTAGTAACTCTGTAACTTAATTACCGTACAAGAATCCTCTCCACCCTGAGCATGTTCGGCGCATATTATACCATCAGTGATATCAGGTGCATTAGGAAATTTGGAATAAGCTATTTTGCATTCGGCGTTCTTAATCACTGGCATTTGTACTTCCATTAATGCATTACGTCGTGGTCGTCCTACGAAGAAAATAAGAAAGATATTTAAGACTGGAACTATTTAATTTTATTATAAAATTGATATCACTTACTATATCTTAATGCTCCCGATCCAACAACAAGGGGGTTATAGCCGACGAAGTTGCTCTTTCGTAGGGGCTCTTTCGTACAAATGGGATATACGTACCCTGAAAAATAAAAAAATAAATGAAAATGCAGGAAACGAATGACCAAAAGTATGAGAAAGAATTATACACGCTTTATGACACAATATATGTGTACAGTAAGAAATTTCAGGATATGATACTTCAGTAATACTCAATAGCATATATATATATATATATTTGAGGACTTACTCGAAAATGGCACCTCCTCCACCAATCTAAGAATGGCAATATTATGATTGTGTATGTTTTCTATTCCATCCATATGTGCACAATGTGCTGCGGTCAAAACATGCCTAGCCGATATCAGGGAACCTCCGCACTTCCATAGTGGTTTGTCTGGGTTTCGGGGATTACGAAAACCTAATGCAGCGATCCATGGCCAAGCGCCTAAAATGCAATAGTCATAGTTGTGAATATACATAATTTTTTCTCACATAACGGGTAACAACGATTATTACCTATTCGATATTCGATCATACAGCAGACGATAAGTACATACGTACAAATACTCTGAAATAGAGATTTGATAAAGACAGAAATTAAATTTTTATTCCAGTGGAATACAAATTATTAAATAATTCTATATAATTTCTATTTGAACTATACTGAACTATAAAGTTCAAACGTGTAATTTCTGCCCTAACAGTTTTTGATCTCTATCCATATTATTACTCCTATATCAATTTTTTATTTCAAGCAAAAAGATACTCTTCCTAACATGAAGTAAAAGAAAGAAATAATTCAAGTTAATAAGTAAAGTTACTACCGATAAAATCATAGCATTATTATTTAGTCTAATTGAAATGTACATTGATGTGCTGTTTAATGCCTTTAAAGTTCATTCTTTGCAGTAAATGGCTTATTATTAATCGGAAAGAAAGACATAAAACGTACCAAGTTCAGCTGGTTTACCATCGACCACCCTGGTATGAGAGACGTTGCTAAAACCACAGTATGGTGGTCGCAAAGCCTTATACTTATACACAGTTTTTATTAAAATTTCTCTCTTCTCTTTGTTTGGATCGTTCGGACAGCAAACGATCGTAACATTGCCCTGGTATCTGCACACTGATCGTCTATAAAAATCGGTGGCTGTACGGTACTGTATCTGCCATATTTCTTGCAGAGGTTTACATTTTCTGTAGTCAAGGCACCTGCCTTCTTGATTGTCCGGTGTGGTACATTCTGGATCAAACAATTTTAAAACATTTATACAGTTCAAAGATGCGTAAGAAAGCGACACCGATTACTCAACTTTCGAAGTAAAAGGCCGATCAAGTCCACCGGATTGCCCTACAGACACGTATTAATCCGTAAGAGTTAGTCATCATGTTGATAATAATTATCTAAAGAAACTTTTCACGTGAAAATATAAAATTTTAATTGATTAGATATTGTGTTAGCCATACTTAAGAAAGAAAATGAAAATGAATGAAATGAAAGAAAAGGACTACCTTCAACCTCATGTTTTAAATAAACACTTTGTCAGTTTTGCGGTAAATAAATTCTTAGGAATTCAGGACAGTTTTTAGTGTGAATCATTTTGTTTCGACCGTTCGCGGAGAGACGCGATCGCGAGATAGCACGTCAACGAGAGTTGTAAGTTCCCGTTACGATTAAATAATCGACGCCACGAACTGATCGATCCCCTTATTTCGATTATGATAATAAGGGTAGTTCAACGAAATTCCACAGAATTAACACAAATAAATTAATGTTTATTTCAACAACTTATTAACTAGAAAGATATAAATGGAACAAAAAAAATGTAACTGCGTTTTGGTTGATAAGTAATGCGCGACATACCACATGTGTTGACGGTTCGACATCTCGAAAAGTTCTGAACGCCTTTCGATTTTTTTCGTTTTTTCTGGAAGGCGACCCCCACTACGTTCGGATCACGCCACATTCTTTTACGCGAGGTAAAATACGGGCCACGAGTCGACGTTTCTGGAAGTCGCCCTGCTTAATGAACCATGCGCTTGCCACTACAATGTTTGTTTGCCGGGCAGACACGACGATCCGTCTGCGACATTATAGTGCCGCGATCGATAGTTAAGAATATGACCTATGGTAAGCCGCATGGCGTAACATTCTCCCCCCGTTGAGAGGGTACCGATCAAACTAGGGAGGTGTGGTTGAAGTTCCCATCTTATTTCGTCTCGGTGGCTAGTTGTTCGGGTTTCTCGAGATCGGGTTGAATTGGCAGTGGGACAAGCCTTTTGACGCCCCGATCCAAAATGCTCTTTGCCGTCTGAACTGTAGCTGTCCGGATGACACTGTCACGTAAAATAACAAAATAAAAAAAGGAATTTGAGGTAAAAAATAAAAAAAGAAAACTTTATTTTTTTTCTAACATCAATACACTTTACAATTTACTTCCGAACTCTAGGCGTGACTTTCTAAGACTGACTCTTATGATTTTACTTTCGATCGGATCCGATTACTTTCTTTTGTCATCCCTCAACATCCCCACCGTCCATGCATTTGCTAGGCGTCCGCGATCGTTGCCACGTGTTCTTTCTTCTAGAACCTTCGGTGGAAGGACCGTTGGGATGTTGATGGTTCATTAGGCACTTCAGCGATATACATTGTCGCCGAGTGCCGCCACATCTTTATCTCTATCGTCAGTCCGTCGGATTTGAAGTATGCCGGTCGTGACATACCCCCCTGGTTAGATTGATCTTGGTCCTCTAAGATCGTAGTAGAATGGAATTATTTAAATGTAGATCAAAGGATATGTTTATGCTTTTTTTTTCAGGAATCGCTATGAATTGATTTTCTGCATGTTATGGTACAAAAGTTATTTCGTTAATCTTAAATATAGCAATTTTACAATATTTGTTAGTGTTCGAGAAGCTAATAATTTCAGAGGCGTAATCATGTTGTAGTTTTCGATCGTGAATTGGTTGGGTTTGTTTACAAAGCGTAATTCCTATCCCGTGAATTTAAGGCAACTAATTAAGGGTATTGTTACTAGTGCTAGGGTCAGCATTATCCTGAAAAAAGTACGCTTTCAATCGGTTACCATGTATCTTTTTCTTAGCATTGTCGATAGAAATAATGTAATAAGGAGTTTTCACATCGTTAATTCTGTAGGGTCCTAACCATTCAATGTCCAACTTATCTCTTTTATGGTCGTTGTGAATTAAAACAAAGTCTCCTTTCCTAAACACAGTCTGAGTTTTAACAATCTTTCTTTCTTGGTCTCGCTTGTATCGTTGCTTATTCTGAATAAGTGTTTTGTGAGCTGTTTCCCAATATTTATTCAACTGTTTTTGCCAAAGTGAGTACATATCATCATAGGTAAGTGTGGGAAATTTGGATATTGCGGAAGGTAAGTTAGCTTTTCGCCCAAAGGTCAATTCAAAGGGAGAGAATCCTGTTCCTTCATGTTTCGCGGTGTTGTACCCTAAACAAATGAAATTAAGTACTTCATCCCATTCTTTGTCATTGTCGTGTAATGCAGTACGAATTAAATCTTTAACTGAGGCATGCGTTCTTTCGAGGGATCCGTTACTTTGTGGGTGAAATGAAGTTGTTTTGATGTGTTTGATTTTAAAAGCTTCTTCAAATTTCGTCATTAAATCACTAACAAAATTTTGTCCCTGATCTGTTAGGATCGTTTTTGGTGCCGAAAATATGTAAATATAGTGTTCAATGAGCGCGTTAATTATGGATTCAGTTCGTTGCGTTTTAAGGGGAACTAGTATCAGATATTTCGTAAGTTCATCGTGTATTGAAAGTATGTATTGGTTTCCGCGTTTGGTTTTCGTCATCGGTCCTATGATGTCCATAGCGATTTTGTCGTTAGGGTTAAGTGGCGTGTCTGAGATTTGTGGGGATTCTTTGGGTCTGATACGTGTTAGTTTCTCCTTTTGACATGTGTCGCATGTTTTCACAAAGTTTTCTACTCTTTCTAAAAGTCCGGAAATTTTGAATTTATCCTTGATCCGTTGATACGTTTTCTGTATCCCTAAATGTCCTACGGTGTCGTTATGGTTTTCCTTTATTGCTTGTATTATTTCGTTTTCGTCTAGTTTTAAGATGGGATTAGGTGCATAAGTAATTTTCTTGTACGTGTCGTTAAAATATATTAGCATGAGTTTAATCTGTGTTTTCTCTAATTCAGTGAAGTCGTTATTTCCTATGCCGATTTTTGTTGTATCTTTAAGAATTTTGTAAAGTCTTCTGATCCAAAGTGTCTCGTCGTATTCTCCTAAGTCGTTTCGAGTTAATTGGTAAAATGTTTGGTCATTTGGTTTAATTTCTAAGAGTTTCGGATTCTCGTTGTTGTCTTTCCATGCGTTGAATGAATTAGTGTGATCAATTACTAGGTCGAGGTTAACTACTTCGTCGCGAGTTACTGCGTGAACTCTAGATAAAGCGTCTGCAGCTGTGTTATCTTTACCCTTTGTATATTCGATTTCATAGTCATATTCTTCGAGTCTAAGTCTCCAACGAATCAGTCTGCTAGAAGGGTCTTTGCAATTGTGTAGCCACTTAAGAGCTTGGTGGTCGGTTCGAATAATGAAGCGTCGTCCTAACAAATATTGTCTTAATCTTTTCACGGCCCATACGATGGCTAAGAGTTCCTTTTCTGTCGTGGTATAGTTTCGTTCGGGTGGATTCAGTGTTCTTGAAATGTAACAACAAGGATGACCGTCTTGCGACAGTATTGCTCCTAGTCCTTCGTTACTTGCGTCGGTAGTTAAGGTAAAGGTTTTGTTAAAGTCTGGATAAGCTAATATTGGGAAATTACAGAGTTTGTCTTTTAAAGTATCAAAGCTAATCTGGTGTTTGTCAGTCCAATGGAATGGTGTGTCCTTTTTTGTTAAGTCTGTAAGGCTTTTCGCGATTTTGGAAAAGTTTCGAATAAATTTGCGATAATAACCTGCTAAACCTAAGAATGATTTCACGTCCGTGGCATTGCGGGGTAATCGAAAGTTTTTTACAGCGTCTAATTTCTTGGGGTTTGGTTTGACTCCTTCGGATGAAACTACATGGCCTAAGTATTCTAATTCCGGTTTTACGAATTCACATTTGTCCGGTTGCAATTTAAGTCCTAATTCTCTGAGTCTCTGAAATACTATCGCGAGGTTTTCGTTATGTTCTTGAATCGTTTTTCCGAATATCACTATGTCATCCAAATAAACAAAGCAGTATTTTCCTACAAGTCCAGCTAAGGCTCTGTCCATTAATCTTTGAAAGGTAGCGGGTGCGTTTTTAAGTCCGAATGGCATTCGATTGAAATGAAAATGCCCTTGCGGTGTCGAAAAAGCGGTATATTTTTTAGATTTCTCGTTCATTGGAATTTGATGGAATCCTGAGGATAAATCAAGCGCCGAAAAGAATTTTGCGTTTCCTAGTTGTGTTAAAATGTCGTCTATATCAGGTAAAGGGTAAGCGTCTTGTTCTGTGAGTTCATTTAGTTTCCTGAAATCGATAACTATCCTCCATTTCTGTTTTCCTGAGGCGTCTAATTTTTTCGGAACTACCCATACCGGAGAGTTATAAGGGGATTCGGATTCTTCTATAATATTTTTCTTCAACATGTCTCCTATTTGTCGCGAAATCTCGTCACGGTGACATTCCGGTGGTCTATACGATCGTGTGTTAATAATTTTGTCTTTGGTTAACGAAATTGTGTGCTGAGTTAAATTAGTACAGGGTAAAAGATCGGTTTCTAAATTAAAGATGTCAATATAATGAAGGATAATCTTTTCGATGGATTCACGGATTGATTTTTCAATGTGATCTGTTCTCACTAGGCTTTTTAGTTTTGATACGTTGGAAAAGTCATGAGAATTTTGAATATTGCTAGAAATTTCAACGTTTTGCTCTCCAGTGTTGATAAAACATACTTTAGTTGGTTTGCCTTCCAAATAGATTGTTTGAACTCTGTTTTCTCCAGGAGTCAAATGTATTGGTTTCTGAAATAAAATGGTTTTGTCGTTTAATCGGATTTTGTCATTGGATATTGAATAGTTATACTTCTCTAAACATGGTAGCCCAATGATTCCGTCTTCGATAATAGGGAAATTGTTCGGTACTATGTGAAAAATGTGATTTTGTCCAAAAATTCGTTTCGTTACGTATTCGTTAGTTTCGTACTTGTCTCGTCCCATAGAAAATTTTTGTTTAGGCCCTATTTGTATCGCGTTGACAGTTTTGTTACGTTTCACCAGGTTTATCCCTGCTCCTGTGTCGACCAGAAATACTCGCTCTTCGGTTCGGGTTGACAAAGGTATTGCGAGTAATCTTCCCGTGGCGATGTTGACTCGTATGTCTCGTACGGTTCGTCCATCTCCTGGTTCGATGTTGTTTCTTGTATTTCGTCCCATTCCTGGACTGCCTGAATTCTTGCGGGTGGTCGATCGCGCTGGCTCGGTGGTAGAAAATTTTGACACTTGTTGGCAATGTGTCCCAGCTTTCCGCACTTGAAGCACTTCATCTGTGCGCGTTCAGCAGGTGATCTATTTTCTACTTGGTTAAATGTAGCAGGTTTCTGAGCTACTGGCGTGTTAGGCGATCTTGATGGTACATTAGATCGTCTTACCTGCATATGCTGGTTGTCGGGGCGATTACTAACCGAAGGTAAGCGATTACATGACCAATTAGGTTGTCGTTCTTCTCGCAAGTAGCGTTCTACATCGGCTGCCTTTTTTTTCAGCTTCCGGAAGATTCAAGGGTTCACTGCTTAATAGTATTCGCCCTATGTCGCGTCTGAGTCCCTTTAGGTACACACGAACAGTCTTCTTCGTGATTTCTTCAGTCATAATTTTACGTGTTAGTGGTTGTGGGTACTCATTGGTTACTGCGTACAGCAAACGGTTGAGTATTCTTCTAAACCGAATATTAAAACTTTGCACTGATTCCTCGCGTCCCTGTCTCAACTCTCGTAATTGTTCTTGGTACTCATCCGAAGTCACTTGTGCTGCTAAGTTATTTCTCAGTGCGTCGTACAGATCACTGTAACACTCAATAGGAATGTTGCGAATACTTTGGGCTGCTTTCCCCACGATTTTTTCCACTTTTATTGCTTTTAGCAATAGATCTTGCTCCATACAGCGATCCTTCATACTTCTCACTTCTTTGATGAAGTCTTCAACTCCTACATCATCATCTCCGTTGAGCGTTGGGATGTAGCGTATTGCATCCTTAGCTCGTAGAGTGGGAGGAGCGGGCGAAAAATAGCCTCTTTCTTCCACCTCGGGTTGTTCGCTGTCGAGGTGGACAGGTGGGGTGTCTGAAGCTGCTAACCCTGACAGTTTGCGTGCTTTTGCCATATTCACAGTACGATTGATTGCTGTCGACGCACTTTCATTGTCTTCGGTGATAATGGAAGCAAATTCATCGGTCGCAGGGGATCCGAACCCAGTCCGTAGCGCTGCGACGGTTTTCCCGAGATTCTCGATTTCTGCTGCCCTGTGTCTGTTCTCTTCGTCATTTTGCATAGACAAACGTAACATTTCCTCTCGTAAAAGGGCAATGTTCTCGTTCTGTTTTTGAATACTGTCCCATATTGCTCGCAACATTGGGTCAGTTGAGGTTGAAGTTTGAGATTCGTTTGCCTTAGACATTATTGCGCTGATTTATAATTTTCAGACGAAGACGAGTCTTGGCTACTGAAGCTAAATTTTCTTTCACGGTAACGTACACAGGAATTCAGTTTACCTTTTATTGTTACTTCACTTGGTTCGTGATAGTTACTTTGTTGTTGCGGATGACCGTAGTCCCAAATAATTCGATCTTCCGTAGATGATGAATGTCTTTTGGTTTCCGAACAAACACTTTTCACTATCCTGGCAGGATCGCCAAAATGTCACGTAAAATAACAAAATAAAAAAAGGAATTTGAGGTAAAAAATAAAAAAAGAAAACTTTATTTTTTTTCTAACATCAATACACTTTACAATTTACTTCCGAACTCTAGGCGTGACTTTCTAAGACTGACTCTTATGATTTTACTTTCGATCGGATCCGATTACTTTCTTTTGTCATCCCTCAACATCCCCACCGTCCATGCATTTGCTAGGCGTCCGCGATCGTTGCCACGTGTTCTTTCTTCTAGAACCTTCGGTGCAAGGACCGTTGGGATGTTGATGGTTCATTAGGCACTTCAGCGATATACATTGTCGCCGAGTGCCGCCACATCTTTATCTCTATCGTCAGTCCGTCGGATTTGAAGTATGCCGGTCGTGACAACACCATCGGCGCCTGGATGAATCTTGATAACTCGGCCCAGAGGCCAATGCATGGAGGGAACGTTGTCCTCTCTGAGGATGACGATTGTGCCCTTTTGGATGCTGTGTCCACCCTTGCTCCATTTATTGCGGTTGGTTAGCTCGTTCAAATACTCCTTATGCCAGCGGTTCCAAAAATGTTGTTTAAGCTGTTGGATATGCTGCCATTTGGAGAGTCGGTTCGATGGAATGTCCCTGAAATCTCGATCACGTAAGCACATTAATGAATCGCCAATGAGGAAATGTCCGGGAGTGAGGGCTAGGAGATCATTTGGATCGGTGGAGATAGAAGTTAGAGGGCGGGAATTGAGGACTGCTTCTATTTCTATGATAAGAGTATTACGGTGTTAAGCTCATATGTTTCTGTTTCTCCACTCGCGCTGCGCCATAATATCCTTTGATATTTCCGATCCTCTGGTCGTACGAGGAATTGCCGATACAGGAATTTTCTCGATGTCGCCAGTGAGTACGTACTGATGAGCGCGGAATCTAATTAATATGCAAAATAAATTGTGAATTGATTCGAGAATATAGGATTTCCCCATTTTCATGATTATCGTGATTTTTGTATAAATATATTTTTTAAGATACTAATAATTAGGTACTTATAAATTAGTATTATCAATTATTTTGCATTTATAATTCCGCCTCTAGTATAAGTGTTAATTGAAAACTAACTTTATGTTTCAAAAAGTACTAGCAAAGTCGTTGAGTAACAAGCCACTGATGCTAACACAAATAGCATTGTCGTAATTAAATATTTCTAAATATTCATTTTTCATTTTGAACCTGTAGAAACAATTTATTATATATACTATTAGCTAAGTAATTGCATATTTAATTAAGTCGAAATATAAAACTTAGTTATTTTAATAATTTAAAAAATAAAAAACTGACAAACATTTCAATTTAATTTATGGTTGGAACAAAAGACAGTTATTTTTCATTAATTGAAATATTGCAATGCAGAGTACTTTCCAAAATACGCCGAGAGTATTCCTGATGGTGAAACGAGCGTTGCTTCATCGAACGCAGCTAAAGAAAACAACATCTATGTAGTTGGTGGTACGATGCCTGAAATAGGGGGCGATAAATTGTACAATACCTGTACTATTTGGGGTCCCGATGGAACTTTGATAGCAAAACACCGAAAGGTAAGTAATATATTCCTTTATGGCTTTGAATTTGAAAATATTGGGGCGAAGAAAGTGACTCTATCTAGGAATAATTTAGGAATATACATATGTACATACGTATACTATAACCAATTCTATAATTTACGGTTTATAAAATACGTTATGATACGGGAAACGCCCATTTTTGTTGTAATGTGTTTGTGTTGTATAAATTTTTCACATACTTAAAATATTATTATACTTATTTTTTCTCCTTTTTAAACATTATTAAATGATAGGATTTTTTAATAAAAGAAAGTGATAAAAACGCTGTCAGTTATTAAATAAAAAATAATTAAAGTTTAGGAGTTGGTAACTTTGATATTAAATTACAAAAGTTGCAGCAATAGAATTAGCGACTACATTTTTATGTTATTAGGTACATCTATTCGACATCGACATTCCTAATAAGATTACTTTTCGAGAGAGTGATTCACTCAGTCCTGGTAACTCCCTAACGACGTTCGATGTGAAGGGCTGCAAAATAGGTATTGGCATTTGCTATGATATTAGATTCGAGGAAATGGCACGCATTTATCGGAACAAAGGTACAGTAACTTAATCGATCAATACTTAACTAGCAAAAAATTAAATATCTTTCTTAAATATATTCTATATAAAATTAATATAATCTGTAACTCTGTATAAAAAGAAGCTTAATTTAAAAAACCAGTATATTTGCTGAAAATGAAACAAATAAAAGAATTAAAAGCACAATAAGAGGACTGTCCTCGCATATTCAGAAATGATGGAATGTGAACCGTGCAACTACGAAGTTAATTGGTATTCGGTGGCTTCATATTTCCTGCTTCTCTGGGTTAGGTTGCCAAATGCTGATATATCCAGCGGCATTCAATATGACCACTGGACCACTGCACTGGTCATTACTTCAGCGTTTCAGAGCGAATGATAATCAATTATACGTTGCCTGCATATCACCGGCTCGTGTTCCTTAAGCAAGTTACGTCGCATGGGGACATACACAGTTGACCAATCCCTGGGGAAAGATTCTTTACGATTTGGAAACTCAAGAGAATATGGCAGTCACCGATATCGGTAATTTACAGCTTAAAATTAAAAGCGAGAGATCCATGATGTAATTAATTTTTAGTCTCGTTAATTTATCGATTTAGCCATCTTCCTCTGTATTTGTTGAATTTATTAGTAAGCATTACTTATTAATTCGTATGTTTCTTTTTTCTATCAGATCTAAAAGTTGTTGAGGAAGTAAGGGCTCAGATACCTACATTTTCTCAGAGACGTACAGATTTGTACGACACTGTCTGTAAGAAGGAGTAACTCTACACTAAAACAGAAAATGTTTTTTTTATAATATTTCTACTACGATATCCTTTTTTTGTGAATTATTACTAATTTCTTATCATTTGTACTAAATGAATGACTCAATTAAGAAAACCAAAACGTTATAAATAATAATCTGTATATCTTGTGTATCAACATGTAATTGGATATTATAATAATATAGGAATGCTATAATAATATAGGATAATAATATAGGAGAATAGTAATATAGAAAAAAACTACATGCTTTTAAACACCTTTAATATCGATCACATAAATTGTTATAATTCACAATGATTACGCATACATAAAAGACCCCTTGATAGTAAAATTTACGATCAAAAGGCAATTACGTATCGTTTAACAACATTTAATTTATAACACCTTTTAAACATTTAGACAGATTAACACATAACACTTCTTATATAGAAACATCAATTCGAAGTTATCAGCTTGGAGAAATTGGTCGATTAATACCTGTAGATTGTCTGTCTCGATGAAAGACTTAAAGAGAGCAAAAACATGATAATGCCGCTAATATAATATTCCTTCTTTCTTGTATCTGTCTGCCTCTCAGGTCGATTTACTAATTACAATAAGTAATTTCGCCTTCTTTGCGCTCTCTTTTAACGCATTCGAGACCGAAAGAAATTCATATCAGTCAGTAGGCAAGGGTATAATATACATATTTTATATATAACTTACGTAGTAATGTATATATCATGTTAATTTCATATTTTTTTCAATATAGAATTATTATATATATATATTTAACTGTACATAATACATTATAGAATAACATAGTATATAATTTTATATTTTAAAAATATGAGGCATACTATTTAAGATTGTCATCGATTTAAAATCAAAGTATGAAAAGGATACCCTGGAGAGAGTAAAACACAGAATCATTCTAACTAAACATTCAAATCGTAGCGACACCTAGGTATCGTCTTACAATTAAATCTCGGTCTCGAATGGATTAAAATGAAATACATACTTGCAGCTTCAACATCTTCAATATCGAGGAGATTCAAACTTTACAAATAAATGTAAATTGCGATGTAAAACAAAGCGATGTAAAAAGGGAAAAGGAGGAAAGAAGGAACAGGGAAGCAAAGAGAAGAAACGAATTTTTCATTTTCTCGAAACTGGATCAAGTTTCAGGAAGGCCATCCAAGTAATTGATGTCCTCTGTACTTATTTGTTAATCATGCGCGGAATCAGAACGATTCGACCTCGTTCCAAAGCAAATCGTTACTAGAGTAGAGACGGGAATTAATAATTCGTGTCAATTGTTCGATCGTGTTCACAAATTCAAATGCGGTTGAGTAGCGGAAACCATTTATAACACGTCCCATACAGCGTAGATCGCATACACGTCTTAGGATGTATTTTTGGTACTTATATATACTCTATATATATTCTTACTCTATATATACTTATATGTACTCTATGTATATTCTCTATCTTATATATACCATAAAATATTTCGTGAAATCGCGTATTCGTGTCTAATGTCAGGGATTCTCTTTCCATAAGTCTGCGTTTTCTATATTATCTTTCTTCCTTATCAGTAGGCATTCTCACAATTTGTGATTAATACTGCTCGTACAGGAATGTTAGGTTTTTGACGTTGTAAAATTTCACGTGAAATAATAATGCCTATATATTGACTAATTTATCAATTAATTAAATCCGTGTATATCAAGTTTTCTATAATTTAGTACTTTCGTGTAACTACAGAAATTTGATGCAATATAAAACTTGATTAAAACAGCGATTCATTAGGAAACGAGAATAATGATGCAAATATTTTTTGTAGCCATTATATAGGATTTCGATTGCATAATTAATCAGTATCAACTTACCAATCTTTAACTGAAGAATGTGAAGAAGGGCTGGCGGTATATAGACCGCAATTATGATCGTTTTCATGTAAATTGCCAAGCTGCTGTACATGTTTGTTATTCGTAAAAAGTTGCGATGACAAGCGGAAAGAAATAAACAATCCAGAAGTATCTGCAACAGAAATCAGAATACACTCAGAATACACGTTTTCGCATGGTTGGATCAATTTCGCGTGGGACTAACCTGATTGAACCTAACGCGGGATAATTGCTCAACTCACGACCTTAACCAGCCCGCTTGATTCTCTGTAAATGCTTGAAATTGACGCTTGGATTCTTTCCAGATTAACTAGCTTTGCCCCTCCCTCCCTTTATCTATTTTCTTAGATCAACTTAGAATGGATCGAACAAAGGCACAAAAGAATTCGAAGAAAACAACAACTTATTATCCAAATTGTTCATCGAGGGTAATCAATGCTGTATACTTCCTAGAATTAGGATGAATAGGGATTTGGAGAAACCCACCGGTCATGTCCAGAATAATAAAATATCTCGCTTTTGCAATCTCGCGACTTGATCCGCAGTGAGGGGTAAAGGATACCGATCCGCGACCGTATATTTATTTAGTTCTCGAAAATCTACCTATCATCTATCTGAACCATTGTTCGTCTTCACGAGTAACACGGGGCTCGCGAACGGTGAATTACTAGGCTTTATGATTTTTGGCTGTAATTAAGTCGCTTGTTCTATCACGTACTACTCTGCGCTCGCGAAGTCTATTAGGACTCCTTGTACGGCGATGTTAGGATCAATTAATTGTACTTCTAACTGTCCTGTATTTTTTTTGTACGAGTACGTAGGGAACCCGTAACGGATGAATCTCTGAATTTTCGAAAAGAAAGATTAATCGACTTTTATCACTACCACGTACCTCATTGTCAACTTCATTGACATCGATCTCGTTTTCAGCGGTTTTATTACGGGCATGAATTATTTTTGTTTTACACATAGCGAGGCTAGTTTGTGTAATATTACGTCAAGATCTTGGCTTAAAATTTGACGAGCAATCGCGATATCGTATTTTTAAATAACTATCAGTCAGGACATGAAAAATTTATCTCTAACCACTAAAAAGAAAAGAAAAGAAAAGAAAAGAAAAGAAAAGAAAAGAAAAGAAAAGAAAAGAAAAGAAAAGAAAAGAAAAGAAAAGAAGAAAGATAATATGTTGTGGCAGTCTAAGTCGATCTAAGAAAATAGATAAAGGGAGGGAGGGGCAAAGCTAGTTAATCTGGAAAGAATCCAAGCGTCAATTTCAAGCATTTACAGAGAATCACTATTGAAAGTTCAAAGGCCGACTAGTGAGCTTCATCCTATCTCATTTTTTAATCAGGCGATGGATCGACGAATCGTATTGATTTCGAGGATTATTATAGTTCTGTGGGGATTTTAAAGCGTGGTTTGTCTAATCTTGTCTCGTTAGCTACAGACTCTTTGGCGAGCAGCCTGAAACTTGATCCAGTTTCGAGAAAATGAAAAATTCGTTTTTCCTCTTTGCTTCCCTGTTCCTTCTTTCCTCCTTTTTCCCTTTTTACATCGCGTTAAGACCCGTTAAATAATATTGACTGCCGTGGACGCTGGCTGAGAAGTGCACTTTATAACTAGCTTTAAAATCACTGACGTCGACGAGGACAAAGGTAAGTTAGAGGGTCATTTATCTGAGCTGGTGTTATTCCGCTGTACAAACTATTTCCGGCCAGTACCTTTTATGTACTTTCGCTTCCGCTAACAAGCAACGCGCCATGTCCATCACTGTTCTATTATACCTTTCCGCTGTCCCGTTTAATTCATGTACGTATGTTGGGCAATTATTTATTCTTATACCTTTATCCCTAGCAAATTTATAAATTCGATTATTTAAATATTCTTTACCATTATCGCATCTTAATATTTTTAACCTCTTGCCCGTTAAATTTTCGGCTTCATTTACGAACTGTACGAAAGAATCAAAGACCTCATCTTTTGATTTTATACAATAGATCCTAGCTATTTTACTATAATCATCGATAAATGAAATGAAATATTTTTCTCCATTGAATCCGGTAGTCTTAAAGGGACCACATACGTCCGTATGAATAATTTCCATTATTTCCCTAGCCTTAGTTCGATTATTTTTGAAAGGTAAGTTATGCATTTTGCTTTCTATACACACCCTACATTTCAAAAGTTCCTTTTCAAATTCATTCGGTATGCCAGTCACTAGCTGCTCTTTACCCAAAATCTCTAAATATTTAAAATTTACGTGTCCTAGCATCCTATGCCATCTTTCCTTTTTACTCATACCACTACGTTCGGCGCTGTTTACTAAGTGCTTCTTCCCTTTCAATATACTTTTTATTCTATATGTCCCATTCTCTTTGAACGCTACAGCTGTAAGTATATTATCCTCATCTATTACTTTCGCAATATTTCGTTTGGAAATAACCGTATTCTTATTGTCTGTTAGTTTACCTAAACTAATCAAATTTG
Source organism: Bombus huntii (assembly GCF_024542735.1). NCBI lineage: Eukaryota > Metazoa > Arthropoda > Insecta > Hymenoptera > Apidae > Bombus > Bombus huntii. Next base: position 72,238 of record NW_026099362.1, read on the forward strand.
CGGACATTTCTTTCGCGTAAAATACTTTCCTCATATTTATTTTATTTTGTTTTCCGAATGCTTCAAAATAACTTATAACATTCCCAACTTTTGTCGCTTTTATCGGTCTATTATCGCCTAAATATATATTTACCGGTTCTTTTAGGTCGATAGATTTATCGAAATAATTTATATTATTAATTATGTGATCGGTACAACCGCTATCTAATAGCCACACTATTTCGTTCTTACTTATTTCATTCGTCTCACTGCTGTTTGCTGCGTGCGCCGTTGCTGTCCATATGCCTGCTCTTGAGTTTCCATGCTCGCCCGTGCCGGTTCTTGATTGACGATGAAAGTTTCCACGTCCTCTGCTCGTATTGCCTTTGTTCTCTCTTCCTCTGTTTCGACCACGTGTTGGCCCATGCCAATAGCCGTTACTGCTTCCCGCTTGGACGCCATTTTGACACTCTCTCGCAAAGTGTCCTAATCTTCCACATCTGAAGCATCCTTCCTTTTTTGCAGAAAAGGCGTTGGTTTGCCTTTCTCCTCGATTGGATTTATTTTTCTTCTCTGCTATTTCTATTTTATTTTTCACATACGCTACCGTTTGATTCTCTTCTTTCAATGCGTCTATTATGTCCGCTATGTAGCTGTATTCTTCGGGTAACGTATTCAGCATGTAATTCAGCTTTTCCCTCTCACTTACTTGTGCGCCCGCACTTTTTAATTCATTTATTAATTTTTCGAAATCGTTAAAGAATGATGCTGAATCAGTGTAGTTCTCCAGTCTTATGTTTTCCAATCTCCTTCTGCATACGATCTGCAGTGCCGTCGACTCTTTCAAGTACATTTCATCGAACCTTTTTATTATATCATACGCCGTTTTTCCTTCCCTAACATACTCCAATTGTCTGTTCGATATTGCACTATAAATTATATTTATCGCCTTCAAATCCTTTTTGTCCCAGTCTTCATCGTCTCTTTCGTTCTTCATTCTAGTTGTAACAACCTCGCATTCCTTATATTTGAGAAACATCGTGATTCTTTGCTTCCACATTCCATAATCCTCACCATCGAATATAGGTATCATGATTTCCGATCTCTCCATTTTAATTGATTCTTCTTTTTTTTCTTTTCTTACTCAAGCGTTCCTACGTGCTCGAAGTATATTTTGTTCCTCTGAAAGTTTTTTTTTCTTTACTGAAAACTCACTCGCAAGATCGTAACCACGCACTAAATATCTTGCAAAACTAGTAACCACGCTCTGCTACCATGTTAAGGAAATTCGAGGATTTGGGAATACAAATAATTGACTATATTTCCCACGCAACAGTTATACATCTATATTACACTCTGAAGAACGTCTTGCACGCACGCTTGTCGCCAACCGACTATCCTAGATTCTTCTAACATTTGGCAACAGTCTTTTGTCTCCACTAAGACCTTGACGCCCTCTGGCCCTTACACACACACTCTCATGTACAGTGTAAATGTATCACTTCCCTAACACAATTATCCCGCGTTAGGTTCAATCAGGTTAGTCCCACGCGAAATTGATCCAACCATGCGAAAACGAGTGTATTCTGATTTCTATTGCAGATACTTCTGGATTGTCTATTTCTTTCCGCTTGTCATAGCAACTTTTTACGAATAACAAACATGTACAGCAGCTTGGCAATTTACATGAAAACGATCGTAATTGCGGTCTATATACCGCCAGCCCTTCTTCACATTCTTCAGTTAAAGATTGGTAAGTAGATACTGATTAATTATGCGATCGAAATCCTATATAAAAACTATACAAAGATATTTGCATCATTATTCTCGTTTCCCAATGAATCGCTGTTTTAATCAAGTTTTATATTGCATCAAATTTCTGTAGTTACACGAAAGTACTAAATTATAGAAAACTTGATATACACGGATTTAATTAATTGATAAATTAGTCAATATATAGGCATTATTATTTCACGTGAAATTTTACAACGTCAAAAACCTAACATTCCTGTACGAGCAGTATTAATCACAAATTGTGAGAATGCCTACTGATAAGGAAGAAAGATAATATAGAAAACGCAGACTTATGGAAAGAGAATCCCTGACATTAGACACGAATACGCGATTTCACGAAATATTTTATGGTATATATAAGATAGAGAATATACATAGAGTACATATAAGTATATATAGAGTAAGAATATATATAGAGCCAAACCAACCAATTACTTTAATTAATGCAAGCTGTACTCGAGATTCGCGCATCTTGTGTATACACACCGGGTCAGACAAAAGTTTTCATTCATCCCAGTAGAACTTTCGTAGTCCTTGAATGAGTGGACTGATTCTTCGTGCGAAAACAAATTGGAAGCGCAGAGGGATGTATTGTTTCAGCGTATATCGATTTTAAAGCACGGTTTTAAAGCACGGTATAATCAATTCTTTTACATAAAATTATATTGTATAGGCTATTGTTATTTAAACACTTTAAATTGGATGGTTTTTACATATGCTAAAAAAATGGAAAATGATGATGATGAATCAATGACACGTAGAAAATTATAATCTATTGTATTGCTGTTATCTAATGGTGTTGTAATTGACTGTATGGTGGATGTATCTAATGGTGTTGTAGTTGACTGTATGTTGTTCAATATTGCCATGAAACTCTTCTGATTCATTGTCACTTATACGAAGTATGGAAGTATACGAAATTGATAAAATTATTAATAATATTTACGAAGAGAAAGTAAACTGTTGGATATATGACAAAATAATTCTATTTTAAATAAGAGACTGGTCAGCGTGGTTATTTTGTTTACAAAATCAAACGAATTTAATGAATGTAATGGTAAGGAAGTAACTATAAATGGCTGTTAAACTATTTTTATGCTTGAAAAGTAATTCGCAAAGTAATGTAAAGCAGTACTACTGAGTTGTACATAACCTCTTTCAGAATTTGTTCTTAACCTCTTGCTTCATAACTTCCTTAATTATACTCTTCAAACTTATTGACTACTTCGATGTTGTTACGAACAGAAACTGATAAAATATTAATCTTAAATATAGATTGAAATGAAAGCTTGTCACGTAAATATATATATATATGTACTACTTACTCAAACTATGGATCACATAACCTATAAAAAAAAAAAAAAAAAAAAAAAAAAAATTATTGTACACTATAAAGCAAGAGGTTAAATCTTTAATCTGTTAAGAATTAAATTTTTTATTGTAACTGCGAAAATTATAAAAGTACCAAGCGAAGCAAGTACGGAATATATGCGGAATATGAATCGCTCAACGAACCAAAGAGCGGCTCAGTGACAAAATTAGTAAAGTAAAGACCACAAATATTACAACATTATATTCTACCACAAAATAATTCTCTATACAAAAAAGGTACACAACGAATCGATTTTTCACAACGATAAGAGTCAACAGAACCAATCAAGACCAGGCGAGACTCTCATAAGACAACGATATCAGAGGGATCAAATCAGCGACTTCAATCTATGTTACAGAGTATAGTTATCAAGAAAAATTGCTCTTTTCATGAAAAGTATGGTAATGATACTCTTATAATACATTGTATATCTGGCAGTCGGGTGTGCCCGTGGCCATCGGAAATGTAAAGACGACGCTTTTAGAAAGTGATAGCGCCATCGCGTTTTAAAAACGCGTTAGAAGAAGGTCGGTTTCGCTATCCAAGGCGAATCGAAAAGTGTGCGTGTTGCGAGAATCAGAGTTGATCGAGACGTCGAAGCATAGAGCCGTTAGAATTGAGTTGCGAGTGTTGTCGAGTGTTAGAGTTGCTAGTGAGAGAGATAGAGAGAGAGAGAGAGAGAGAGAGTTACCAAATAGTTGTCAAGTTATTTGTTGTAAATACGAGCGTTGCATTTAGTTTTCCTGTTAATCAAACATCGTTTCTCTGTCTAACTAATATCTGTATTTTCAATCCATTATTAATATATTCCGATATTACAAGTGGGGGCTCGTCCGGGATTGAATAAGACAGAGAAACGATACGATTTAACGGAGCTATTTCTGCGGGAGTAGAAAAGAATAGAATAAAATGGCAAACGTTGAAGACGAACGATTGTCGGGTGAAGAGGATTTGACGCTGGAGGAGCTGAGGAGTAAGCTCGCACAGATGAATCTGCCTATATCCGGTGCGAGATCAGTGCTGGTTGCCAGGTTGAACAGAGCGTGCAAACCTGGTCGATCTACTCCTAAGGATTCGAAGCGTGGCGAAGAACCAACAAACCAGCGAGATCTAAGAAGCAAGCAGAGAGCCGAACGCAGTCAAGAGGGAGAGGAAGACCTCGAGAAGCTGAGGACGAAAGAGCTGAGAGCGCGTCTCGTTAGCTTGGGGTTGAAGGTAACGGGAAGAAAATCCGAACTACGCGCGCGGCTACAGGCGGCCCTAGAAGGAGACGATGTATCGTCGGAAGAAGAGAGCTCCGACGAAAGTGAAGGCGAGGACGATAAACAAGGCGCGCGAGAATACAGGAGAGGCACGCGAGCGGTGTATCAGGACCGCGATGAGTAGCAGCAGAAGGTATGCGTCGGTTCGATGTTGAGTCTTAAAGACGTGGAAGACTCATTAGAGAAATTCAGCGGGGATGATCTGCTGAGGGTAAATCAGTGGGTGGAAGACTTCGAGGAAATGGCAGAAGTGTGGGATTGGTCAGACGCCCACATGGTGGCCTATGCTAAGAAATTACTCGCAGGCTCCGCTCAGGCCTTCGTACGACAAAAACGATGCGCGAAGTCCTGGGCAAAGCTAAAAAAGGCGTTGAGGAATGAGTTTGAAAATGTAGTAAGCGACCAACAGATACATGGCGAGTTATCCCATAGAAAGAAGAAAGCAGATGAGAGTCTGCAACAATATATGTATCACATGTGCGGGATTGCAAAACAAGGAAGGGTTGATACGCAATCCTTGATAGACTACATTATTCAAGGCATTCCCGACGAGGTCGCGAACAAGACTGTGCTATACGGAGCCAGGAATATCGAGCAATTAAAAGAGCGTTTCAGGCGCTACGAAGCGATAAAAAGAGATATGGAGATGAGGACGAAATTTGAGGAGCCGAAGAGTAACAGGGTAAAGCCGGTGGCGAAGCTGTCCGAAACCGAGAGGAACAAGGAACCCGGTCGATCTGGAGATGCGAGGAAGACGCGATGCTACAATTGCTTCAAATGTAGGGAGTACGGACACATCGCATCAAGTTGCGACAATTTGGGTGAGCCCTCAAAAAAAGTTTACAGCGTGTTTCGGTCGTTACAAACAAGGCGTGGTAAGGATGTTAAGATGGAAAATTTCAAATTGAGCGCGTTGATAGACACCGGTAGTGAGCTGACTCTAATGCGAGCAGATCAGCATGTGAAAATCGGAGCGCCCAGATTAAGTCGGGAAATCGTTGGATTTGGCGGTGTCGGTTCCGGAAGGAATTTTACGCTCGGGAAATTTTCCACGAACATTATTATAGACAATGAGTCGTACTGTATAACCATACACGTAGTTCCAGACACAGTGATGCAACATTCGCTTATTATTGGCGCAGACTTTTTGGACACTGTTGAAATAAGTATAAAAGGGGGAGAATCTTTTATTAGTAGAATAAAGGACGAAAATCCCGATGAGTGTCCGGAAGTCCTCAAGATAGATGTAGAGACACAGGCGAGTGAGATAGATTTGTCACACGTTAAGGACATGCAACATAGGCTAAAAAGAGATTTGAAGAGAACCAAAGCATTGCTAAGAGACGCTCAAACGATGCTGGAGAGATCGAAAGGTGACTCGACGGGTAAAGCAGCTTTACGACAGCTGAAGAACCAGTTAGAAGATGCAGAATGCGCTAGAGCAGTTGCAGTTAAAGCGAAACAGGCACTGGAGCAAGAACCGAATGAGACGCAGGCTTCGTTGCAGGAAGTACTGCGGCAACGTTCCGAAGCAGAAGATCGTGTTAATGTAGCTAGTCGCGAACGAACTGAGCTACTGTCGCAATTGGAAGAAAATAAAGAAGAGTTAGCAGAAGTTTTGAAGAAGTATCGGGCAGCTGTGCAGCAAGTGTCGGAGGAACGGAGAATAGTGGCAAGACACGTGGTGATTGGTAAAGTGGACCACGAGATGGTGTCCTCGTCGGATTCTTGCGGCCAGCAGGAGGACTTAGCGAACATCACGAGGAGGAAGAATCTGGCTAAACAACAGCAACAGGATGTTGTTGATGATATTTGCGAATTTACTGAGAAGGATAGCGTTGCGGGTGCGAGGGTTGTTTCAAGTTTTCGGATAGACTCGAAGAGAGTGAATGCAAGGCGAACGAAAAGACAAGGGAAGTCGCACGTGCGGAATCCCTCCAATAATATCGATATACAGAGGATGTGGATGACGAGGACGACGATGGGATTGTCGAGGACACGATGAACGTGAAGACCTTCGAAAAAGAAGAGATCATAGTCTCGGTAGATGGTAAGTTGTTAACGTCTTCCATGTACGAACCGAGCCTACGAAAATGTCACGATGCTGCCACGACGATCAAAGCCCCTGACAAGAGTGAAATGGGTAAACAAACAACGGAGAGGAAGATAGAGGAAGAGCGAAAGAGGAGCAGTAGCATCGAGGACGAACAGGCCGCGGTGTTCCAAGAGGAACGAGATCAGCTGCGTGCGGACGCAAAGAGACGGATTGAGGAGATCCAAATCCGAAACAAGCGGGCGTATAACAGGAGACGCAAGAAGGCGACAGCATACAGGACGGGAGATCTAGTGGCAATCGAGAGGATGCAGAGGGGTCCCGGGCTAAAGCTGCATCCGAAGTTTCTTGGACCGTATCGGGTGATAAAAGTCCTGCGAAATGACCGATGCATAGTGCAGCGAGAGGGGGAGCACGAAGGGCCACGTACAACTTCCACGGCAGCCGATCACATGAAATGGTGGAATGCTGACGATAGTGATGTAAGTGCGAGCGGCGATGATGAGCACATCTGAGGGCAGATGTGATTGTCAGGAAAGGCCGATTGTAATATCGTAGAATAGCTTTGATTGGAGATCGGCTGAAAATAGAAAAACCGTGTACGTCGTGTTTCTGTGGTTCGTTTACATTTAAGAGTGCCTACGTGACTAAAGGCACGTAGTTGGTAGTTCTTACATAGGTATGAGGGAAACAATAGACAACGTTAGAAGAAGGACGGTTTCGCTATTCAAGGCGAATCGAAAAGTGTGCGTGTTGCGAGAATCAGAGTTGATCGAGACGTCGAAGCATAGAGTCGTTAGAATTGAGTTGCGAGTGTTGTCGAGTGTTAGAGTTGCTAGTGAGAGAGAGAGAGAGAGAGAGAGAGAGAGAGAGAGAGAGAGTTACCAAATAGTTGTCAAGTTATTTGTTGTAAATACGAGCGTTGCATTTAGTTTTCCTGTTAATCAAACATCGTTTCTCTGTCTAACTAATATCTGTATTTTCAATCCATTATTAATAAATTATAATTAATCGAACAAAATTACACCTTTAATATATTCCGATATTACATTACCGTGATGTAATATTTATCATGCTTATTTTGTACGTAAAACGAATCGTTGGAATATTCCCGAAGCTAACGAAGCATTTCCCAAAAGTTAAACCGAAGAGATTAACGCGAATAGTTAAGTGAAATTTTTCCATTAACTTGCTGACCAACCGGCAAATAAAAAATCATAAAAATTGTTTCAATGTGTTGAGGTCACGCATAACTTCTTTTTTCATTGACGATTACCAAACAGGTAAAATTTCGAAATTGTACGAAGGCCACGTGACCAGATCGTATTGGAATTTGAAGTGCATGGAAAAAGACAACTCGAAGTACAAACCTTGAGCTGTACTACTCGAAGTACAAACGTGAACTAATGGATGCAGAAAAGCAATTAACGCCAAACATCCGAACAGCATCTTGGAGCCCGTCATTGTTCTGAAATAAAAGAAGTGACGAATTAAAAAGACGCAGGACTAATAATAATAAAGGAAACTTAGTTCGTATTATAAATTGAATTTACATCAGAAAAGAAGCACGATCAAGCGAAACAGATCGTAGAAATGACAAATATCATCGATATACGTTTCAGTGTAATTTCACTTTTGAAAATTATTTAGTTTAATACGATCGTATTCATCGCTCCGAAACTTTCATTGTGCTGCAATTTGTGCTGCGTCTTTTTAATTTCTCTATCTTTCTGTGTTTTCGGAAAAATTACTTGAAAGATTAAGAATTGCTTGCCTTATTTTATTTTCGATTAGTTAGGATTTGATTATTCCAGGTAAGGTTTATTATTTATAACAGGTTTTATCACTTGTTTATTATTTAGGAGTTTGTTATTTTAGGATTAGTACCTTTTAGGATTTCTTATCCTTCGAGTTTCTGTTTCAGATATCTAGGTCTATTTCAAGATGTTTTATTACATTAGGATTATTTATTCGATTAAGATAATTTAAGAGTTTCACAATGTACAAAGAAATAATCGCGTGAAATTTAGATTTATGCTTTAAACGTATTAAACACGCGGTAATTTCAATGTCTATAGCCTCGAACGTGTTCTGATTAGTTGTGTCATTGTCTGTGACATTGAAATCACAAAAATCCATTGCAAGTGTGCTGTCATGCAATGTGGATGTAATTGGGTTTTTTGGGGTTAGGTTGGGGTTAGGTTGTATCATCTGATTTGTACAGTACTATTTTAACGCAAGGACAGGAAAGTTATTATATATTTCCCGTCCATTATTTGAATCGTTGTGAAGTGTAACGAATTATATTCGATTCGAGGAGATGTTAATGAATTACCCATTTCATATGTAATTACATGGAAATAAAAATCATTGCAAAAGTAATTGATCTAATGACAACGGAATTTCCAATATTTTTTTGTTTCGTCACCTCTTTTTCGTAATATATCTTTTATAGGTACGTGATTTATTAATCGTTCGAATGGAAATAATTATTCGTATAATATTCAAACGATTCTAGCCATAAAATAAATTAAAACGATACCTGTCAATGATATGCAATCTGCGTATGACGTCAACCTCGATCTATGCTTATACAAGAAATTTTATCAATCAATGACTAGATATACAATAATCAAATATTATAAAATTTCCTGAAAACCTTTAGGTGTTAATATCTTTAATATTTGCAAGTTATTGTTTAGCGCTAATTAGTTAGAATGTAACAAGTGGTGTACCAGAATTGAGATAATTAAGCCACACGAACAATCTTATTTAGATCTTTTTAATTTTTTAATTCTCTTTTGCTCTAATACTTCGTAAAATTAATCTTCATTAGCTACTACACTTCATAGAATAACAAGAGATAATTTTTCTTATATAACGTTTCATTCATAAAATCTATCATTAAAGTATATCTTCATAAAAATATCATTCCATACTAACGGTATATTTGGCGTCATACGAGATAACAGTTACCAGTGATGACATATGTAACTTTATAAAGATATCTCGTTTTATTATATATTAAAAGAATGTACTCATTGCTGCTATATTTCAGATGAAAAAAAGGCGGCAACGATTTTACAGTAAAATCGTTCGTTTACAACTGATTCATTTACATTTCATGATAATACTGTGCATTCTGAATATGCTATGATTTGGTTTAAAATAATAAATAGTCCATTCTTGCATACTATTGCTCCAGCTTTACTTGTATTTTCGATATTGGTATAAATAGAAAGACAATTAATGTCGTTCGAGTCTATTTTCGGATCATTTATATTACGTTTAATCCATATAGTTATCATATGAGACATAGTATCGTAGAATTTGGAAGAATAAAACGTTCGTACAGGAAGTACATTTTATAAGAACTCCAACAAATCTGCGTGTGCACCTAAAATACAAACTGATAGTGATAGTGATTGTTCATAAGTTTATATACATTATCTAATGTCAATCGAAGGTATCAATTCTTTTTCTCCATAAGAGTACTTTTTCATTTATATGTGTTCAAAAATACATGTGTTCAACCGTGAAGCATATGTCACCTACAACGAAAAAGAGTTTTCCTATACTTAATATTTCCTTTATATACCTATGAAAGTCTATTCTTCGCGTAGTATGAAATTATGAATAAATCTGGAATATTGTTCAATCTGAAAAGAAAAATAACTTATTGACATCATTCATTGATACGAGATTCAGAATGTTTGTTTTGTCTTGCAGAAAAAGAAGGCAGCCCTCCCTTTCTTTTAATGTGAAATAGAAAGCGAAAATTTGAAAACAGATTTTTTGGAAATTTACTTGCAAATATCGTTTTCAATATCGTGATTTTCTTCCCAATGGTACTGTACTTTCAAATTTTCCAGTATCCCTCTAAAAACAAAAAGTCGAACCTCGTTATTGTTAACGTAGGCATTACAAGGAAGCGAAGTATTAGAAAGCAGCTCCTTTTTATTATGGATTTCTCTATAATCATGTAAATAAGAAATTCCGGAAATTTTTTCCTCAAGAATTTAATTCTTGTGTTTTGATTGATAATTATTACACTGCATACTAACTTTTCGCATACTGTTCGCGTCTAACAGTTTCCTAATAATAACTACTTCAAAATTACATATGTTCTTGCACGAATTCAAAAGTACGTATGATACAATTACAATTGATTCTAAAATAATAATTATTTAAAGATATTAAGATACTAATTAAACGTTTCACTGTATTTCAAAATCTGGAACAACAAATTTTTATTTATAAAAAATGAAACTGTCTTTATATATTCTTTGTCACGATGCTATTTCTTATTACCGTGTCGACATTTTTTAAAATTCATTTTGTTATCTCTACGCAATATGAAAATTCATATACTGCTTAATATTTTTTACATATTATCCATCCACCGCATGATATCTCCTGAAAAATCAAAATATTAATGTTATATTATTACAATGCTTCTTAAATTTCAATTTTTGACAAATTTGAAATCCAATATATTTTGCACAATTATTATTTATCAAAAAATTCCAAGTTAGTAACTTTCTTTTCAAATGGCAAATAACATATACTTTGACTTACCTGTAAGTTTTTGTTCCTAATCATCATTTCCTCTTATAGAACATCATTATTGTTCTTATAATTACTACCAGTGTCATAGATATTGTAGTGGCTACAACTGAATTAATAGAAAATGATAAATAACTGTGTATAACACTAACACATAATTGTGTATAACAATGACACATAACTTTTACTTACATATCTGTCGATAAGGGATTACTTACTGTGATATCCTGTTGATGTTTCTTAAGGCACTTGATTAGGTGCGATACGGTATCATTCCTTATGGTATACTGTAGATAAGTATTTTAGAAAATAACAAGAATAAATCTAAATTATTCAGAGGTTCCAGTTTCGGCTTAGACATAAATACAGGACCATTTGCAAAGAAGAAAGGGTGCGTTTCTACAGCCTCGTTATAGTAACCATGAATACCAATCTCTGAATTACTGGTTACCAAAGATAAATATCCTATAAAATTTAATATATTTCTTTAATTTTTAATACATACATGAGTTAGTAGTTCTAAATTATGAATCATCCTACCTGTGATATTACGCTTTTCCTTATAATATCATCACTCGAGTGAACAACATTAAGATCATGTAAACCATGTCATCCTATCTTACTGTGAAGATACTTAGTTATGTTATCTAACATTATAAAAATATCATCAAATTCAAGTCCTTTTATTCACATCACATGGCCACGACGATCTGGTTCTTCGTTATATAATGTTCTAAAATTTGTCGTATATATAGGATGTACAAACCGTGATATCAAGGTATCAGTTCTTCCTTCCCAAGGGACAGTTTCATTAAAATTCTGATAGAATTAAAAATTAATTATTAATATTCTAACAATCATATATGTTAAATACGTTATAGTCAACGATATATACCTGAGCGAATGTAGGGGTGATTCCTTGATAATTATAAATGTCATCAGCCCACATCATTGTGCCACTTCTTTGTACTCCAGCCTCTAGATTAACAGCCTAAACAAACATACGAAATTTTATAGAAGCTGTACAAAATATAGTATATATGCGCAATATTGAAGCGTTCAAGGGGATATAAAGGTAATGTACATCACATACACGTGTACTCTCATGCAACAAAATACAATTAGATTTAATAGTATAAGCTCTTTTATTCATCATAATAGATTGGAAATTTAAGTGTCTTACGAGGGTGAGTAAAAAGTTACCCGCTCTGTCGGTGTAGAATTTATTTTAAGCAATTGTCAAAAAAGACATACATCATTTTTTGACATAATCACTCGATTTCTGTATACACTTTGTCCATTTGCCGAAGGACCTTTGTATTTTCTCATTAAAAAATGTTTTGGGCTGAGCTGCGAACCACGAATGCATCGTGGTCTTCACCTTTTCATCAGCTTTTTCGGCATCCATCTCGCACAAACTTTTTAAAATCCAAATCTGTCGTGCACTATTGCATAAGCAGAGCCGTGGCTGATTTGCAAATGATTTGCCACATTATCCAGTGTCACTCGTCTATTCCATAGAGCATAAGTTCATGAGCACGTTCAATGTTGTCATCGTGGATGTGGACGGGCGTCCAGCTGTTTTTTCATAACACTTGTGCGATCTTCTTTGAACTTTTGTGCCCATTCAAACACACTTCGTGACAAAACACTTTCTCCATAATGTGCATTAAATCTTTGATAAATATAGGCATCAAACATAACCTCCGACCACAAGAAACGAATCACAGCATCCTGCACTGTTTTCCTGCAAATCACCATTGCAAAGCGCCATTACTCGCGCAACGGTCACAAACGAATTGACGTAACACAAAGAAACCTGCGCAGCAGCACTGAACAGATATTGACGTCATACGAAGAGTGCAGATGGATCAATACGGTCGACAGAAGTTTTAACTATCTGGAGTGCGGATAAATTTTTACTGAGAGTCGTATAGGAATCTATAATCTGTAAGTACACCTTTGGCTGAATGGAAATTTCTCTTACATATAGTCAAAAATGCTGAAACTGTGTATTGAATTGGAAAGTGATAAAAAATAAGTGAAGTTTCGAGGTTGCATGTGATTGCATGAGTACACAGGACGTTTTTAACGAATAAAAAATAATTTTGAAAGACACGAGACTTATCTTGTATTTTATGCACTCTCTGTGTCCGAATTTCCAGAAGCTCTCTATCTTATGAAGTGTTTTAGATTAGCCGGAAAATTTTGTACGTACGTACAAGAAGTATACGATCTAAGTGGAATATTCCATTATTCTCTTGATACAACAGAAACGAAATTTACAGAACTTCTCAGAAAGTTGGTTTATTATTACCAAATTTATAGAATTAATATACGTTTATCATCTTTACATACCTAAGTCGTGGAGGTTTATCGTGCGTAAAAAATTAGTGTCGTTTCAAAGTTACATTTCGTACATTTTAAGCCTATAATTTGTAACGTACAAAACAATGTAAATTTGAGCTGTTTCTTATCTCCACAATAAGAAAATCCAACTTTACGTTTTTTACACAATGATATTTATGGAACAGTAATATCATATTATTGCATCGCTTGGAGAATGAAGTCAAGGTACGATGTGACCCTAGTGTAAACGCTGGGATACCCAGCTGTGCCGCACTTATAAGCATAAGACACAATACCTATTAAATACGAGGTTAATTCATGTTGTATCAGCAGTGGTCCGCCGCGGTCAGCCTGAAAGGATCGTTAAATTTTTAATCAAAGATACTGAAATATATCGATCGAATTGTATTGAAATTATACTTATATACAGTAATAATCTTCTATTGATTTGTGTATTGAAATACTCCAATTTATAACGTACATGTTATATGTATTTTGAGCAAAACTAAGATTAGAAGGAAATTAGATTAAATACCATAACGAGGTGTGAGAAGTGGGCAAAACTATTAAATTGTGTTTATCTATTATTTTTAATGTTTAAGACGTCGATTTGATGTTAATTCGAATCGACGTGTCTTCAGATACCGTATAGTTTGTAGTAACTCTGTAACTTAATTACCGTACAAGAATCCTCTCCACCCTGAGCATGTTCGGCGCATATTATACCATCAGTGATATCAGGTGCATTGGGAAATTTGGAATAAGCTATTTTGCATTCGGCGTTCTTAATCACTGGCATTTGTACTTCCATTAATGCATTACGTCGTGGTCGTCCTACGAAGAAAATAAGAAAGATATTTAAGACTGGAACTATTTAATTTTATTATAAAATTGATATCACTTACTATATCTTAATGCTCCCCATCCAGCAACAAGGGGGTTATAGCCGACGAAGTTGCTCTTTCGTAGGGGCTCTTTCGTACAAATGGGATATACGTACCCTGAAAAATAAAAAAATAAATGAAAATGCAGGAAACGAATGACCAAAAGTATGAGAAAGAATTATACACGCTTTATGACACAATATATGTGTACAGTAAGAAATTTCAGGATATGATACTTCAGTAATACTCAATAGCATATATATATATATATATTTGAGGACTTACTCGAAAATGGCACCTCCTCCACCAATCTAAGAATGGCAATATTATGATTGTGTATGTTTTCTATTCCATCCATATGTGCACAATGTGCTGCGGTCAAAACATGCCTAGCCGATATCAGGGAACCTCCGCACTTCCATAGTGGTTTGTCTGGGTTTCGGGGATTACGAAAACCTAATGCAGCGATCCATGGCCAAGCGCCTAAAATGCAATAGTCATAGTTGTGAATATACATAATTTTTTCTCACATAACGGGTAACAACGATTATTACCTATTCGATATTCGATCATACAGCAGACGATAAGTACATACGTACAAATACTCTGAAATAGAGATTTGATAAAGACAGAAATTAAATTTTTATTCCAGTGGAATACAAATTATTAAATAATTCTATATAATTTCTATTTGAACTATACTGAACTATAAAGTTCAAACGTGTAATTTCTGCCCTAACAGTTTTTGATCTCTATCCATATTATTACTCCTATATCAATTTTTTATTTCAAGCAAAAAGATACTCTTCCTAACATGAAGTAAAAGAAAGAAATAATTCAAGTTAATAAGTAAAGTTACTACCGATAAAATCATAGCATTATTATTTAGTCTAATTGAAATGTACATTGATGTGCTGTTTAATGCCTTTAAAGTTCATTCTTTGCAGTAAATGGCTTATTATTAATCGGAAAGAAAGACATAAAACGTACCAAGTTCAGCTGGTTTACCATCGACCACCCTGGTATGAGAGACGTTGCTAAAACCACAGTATGGTGGTCGCAAAGCCTTATACTTATACACAGTTTTTATTAAAATTTCTCTCTTCTCTTTGTTTGGATCGTTCGGACAGCAAACGATCGTAACATTGCCCTGGTATCTGCACACTGATCGTCTATAAAAATCGGTGGCTGTACGGTACTGTATCTGCCATATTTCTTGCAGAGGTTTACATTTTCTGTAGTCAAGGCACCTGCCTTCTTGATTGTCCGGTGTGGTACATTCTGGATCAAACAATTTTAAAACATTTATACAGTTCAAAGATGCGTAAGAAAGCGACACCGATTACTCAACTTTCGAAGTAAAAGGCCGATCAAGTCCACCGGATTGCCCTACAGACACGTATTAATCCGTAAGAGTTAGTCATCATGTTGATAATAATTATCTAAAGAAACTTTTCACGTGAAAATATAAAATTTTAATTGATTAGATATTGTGTTAGCCATACTTAAGAAAGAAAATGAAAATGAATGAAATGAAAGAAAAGGACTACCTTCAACCTCATGTTTTAAATAAACACTTTGTCAGTTTTGCGGTAAATAAATTCTTAGGAATTCAGGACAGTTTTTAGTGTGAATCATTTTGTTTCGACCGTTCGCGGAGAGACGCGATCGCGAGATAGCACGTCAACGAGAGTTGTAAGTTCCCGTTACGATTAAATAATCGACGCCACGAACTGATCGATCCCCTTATTTCGATTATGATAATAAGGGTAGTTCAACGAAATTCCACAGAATTAACACAAATAAATTAATGTTTATTTCAACAACTTATTAACTAGAAAGATATAAATGGAACAAAAAAAATGTAACTGCGTTTTGGTTGATAAGTAATGCGCGACATACCACATGTGTTGACGGTTCGACATCTCGAAAAGTTCTGAACGCCTTTCGATTTTTTTCGTTTTTTCTGGAAGGCGACCCCCACTACGTTCGGATCACGCCACATTCTTTTACGCGAGGTAAAATACGGGCCACGAGTCGACGTTTCTGGAAGTCGCCCTGCTTAATGAACCATGCGCTTGCCACTACAATGTTTGTTTGCCGGGCAGACACGACGATCCGTCTGCGACATTATAGTGCCGCGATCGATAGTTAAGAATATGACCTATGGTAAGCCGCATGGCGTAACATTCTCCCCCCGTTGAGAGGGTACCGATCAAACTAGGGAGGTGTGGTTGAAGTTCCCATCTTATTTCGTCTCGGTGGCTAGTTGTTCGGGTTTCTCGAGATCGGGTTGAATTGGCAGTGGGACAAGCCTTTTGACGCCCCGATCCAAAATGCTCTTTGCCGTCTGAACTGTAGCTGTCCGGATGACACCATCGGCGCCTGAATGAACCTTGATAACTCGGCCCAGAGGCCAATGCATGGAGGGAACGTTGTCCTCTCTGAGGATGACGATTGTGCCCTTTTGGATGCTGTGTCCACCCTTGCTCCATTTATTGCGGTTGGTTAGCTCGTTCAAATACTCCTTATGCCAGCGGTTCCAAAAATGTTGTTTAAGCTGTTGGATATGCTGCCATTTGGAGAGTCGGTTCGATGGAATGTCTCTGAAATCTCGATCACGTAAGCACATTAATGAATCGCCAATGAGGAAATGTCCGGGAGTGAGGGCTAGGAGATCATTTGGATCGGTGGAGATAGGAGTTAGCGGGCGGGAATTGAGGACTGCTTCTATTTCTATGATAAGAGTATTACGGTGTTAAGCTCATATGTTTCTGTTTCTCCACTCGCGCTGCGCCATAATATCCTTTGATATTTCCGATCCTCTGGTCGTACGAGGAATTGCCGATACAGGAATTTTCTCGATGTCGCCAGTGAGTACGTACTGATGAGCGCGGAATCTAATTAATATGCAAAATAAATTGTGAATTGATTCGAGAATATAGGATTTCCCCATTTTCATGATTATCGTGATTTTTGTATAAATATATTTTTTAAGATACTAATAATTAGGTACTTATAAATTAGTATTATCAATTATTTTGCATTTATAATTCCGCCTCTAGTATAAGTGTTAATTGAAAACTAACTTTATGTTTGAAAAAGTACTAGCAAAGTCGTTGAGTAACAAGCCACTGATGCTAACACAAATAGCATTGTCGTAATTAAATATTTCTAAATATTCATTTTTCATTTTGAACCTGTAGAAACAATTTATTATATATACTATTAGCTAAGTAATTGCATATTTAATTAAGTCGAAATATAAAACTTAGTTATTTTAATAATTTAAAAAATAAAAAACTGACAAACATTTCAATTTAATTTATGGTTGGAACAAAAGACAGTTATTCTTCATTAATTGAAATATTGCAATGCAGAGTACTTTCCAAAATACGCCGAGAGTATTCCTGATGGTGAAACGAGCGTTGCTTCATCGAACGCAGCTAAAGAAAACAACATCTATGTAGTTGGTGGTACGATGCCTGAAATAGGGGGCGATAAATTGTACAATACCTGTACTATTTGGGGTCCCGATGGAACTTTGATAGCAAAACACCGAAAGGTAAGTAATATATTCCTTTATGGCTTTGAATTTGAAAATATTGGGGCGAAGAAAGTGACTCTATCTAGGAATAATTTAGGAATATACATATGTACATACGTATACTATAACCAATTCTATAATTTACGGTTTATAAAATACGTTATGATACGGGAAACGCCCATTTTTGTTGTAATGTGTTTGTGTTGTATAAATTTTTCACATACTTAAAATATTATTATACTTATTTTTTCTCCTTTTTAAACATTATTAAATGATAGGATTTTTTAATAAAAGAAAGTGATAAAAACGCTGTCAGTTATTAAATAAAAAATAATTAAAGTTTAGGAGTTGGTAACTTTGATATTAAATTACAAAAGTTGCAGCAATAGAATTAGCGACTACATTTTTATGTTATTAGGTACATCTATTCGACATCGACATTCCTAATAAGATTACTTTTCGAGAGAGTGATTCACTCAGTCCTGGTAACTCCCTAACGACGTTCGATGTGAAGGGCTGCAAAATAGGTATTGGCATTTGCTATGATATTAGATTCGAGGAAATGGCACGCATTTATCGGAACAAAGGTACAGTAACTTAATCGATCAATACTTAACTAGCAAAAAATTAAATATCTTTCTTAAATATATTCTATATAAAATTAATATAATCTGTAACTCTGTATAAAAAGAAGCTTAATTTAAAAAACCAGTATATTTGCTGAAAATGAAACAAATAAAAGAATTAAAAGCACAATAAGAGGACTGTCCTCGCATATTCAGAAATGATGGAATGTGAATCGTGCAACTACGAAGTTAATTGGTATTCGGTGGCTTCATATTTCCTGCTTCTCTGGGTTAGGTTGCCAAATGCTGATATATCCAGCGGCATTCAATATGACCACTGGACCACTGCACTGGTCATTACTTCAGCGTTTCAGAGCGAATGATAATCAATTATACGTTGCCTGCATATCACCGGCTCGTGTTCCTTAAGCAAGTTACGTCGCATGGGGACATACACAGTTGACCAATCCCTGGGGAAAGATTCTTTACGATTTGGAAACTCAAGAGAATATGGCAGTCACCGATATCGGTAATTTACAGCTTAAAATTAAAAGCGAGAGATCCATGATGTAATTAATTTTTAGTCTCGTTAATTTATCGATTTAGCCATCTTCCTCTGTATTTGTTGAATTTATTAGTAAGCATTACTTATTACTTCGTATGTTTCTTTTTTCTATCAGATCTAAAAGTTGTTGAGGAAGTAAGGGCTCAGATACCTACATTTTCTCAGAGACGTACAGATTTGTACGACACTGTCTGTAAGAAGGAGTAACTCTACACTAAAACAGAAAATGTTTTTTTATAATATTTCTACTACGATATCCTTTTTTTGTGAATTATTACTAATTTCTTATCATTTGTACTAAATGAATGACTCAATTAAGAAAACCAAAACGTTATAAATAATAATCTGTATATCTTGTGTATCAACATGTAATTGGATATTATAATAATATAGGATAATAATATAGGAGAATAATAATATAGAAAATAATACATGCTTTTAAACACCTTTAATATCGATCACATAAATTGTAATAATTCACAATGATCACGCATACATAAAAGACCCTTTGATAGTAAAATTTACGATCAAAACGCAATTACGTATCGTTTAACAACATTTAATTTATAACACCTTTTAAACATTTAGACAGATTAACACATAACACTTCTTATATATAAACATCAATTCGAAGTTATCAGCTTGGAGAAATTGGTCGATTAATACCTGTAGATTGTCTGTCTCGATGAAAGCCTTAAAGAGAGCAAAAACATGATAATGCCGCTAATATAATATTCCTTCTTTCTTGTATCTGTCTGCCTCTCAGGTCGTTTTACTAATTACAATAAGTAATTTCGACTTCTTTGCGCTCTCTTTTAACGCATTCGAGACCGAAAGAAATTCATATCAGTCAGTAGGCAAGGGTATAATATACATATTTTATATATAACTTATGTAGTAATGTATAGATCATGTTAATTTCATATTTTTTTCAATATAGAATTATTATATATATATATATATATATATATATATATATATATATATATATATATATATATATATATATATATATATATATATATATATATATAACTGTACATAATACATTATAGAATAACGTAGTATATAATTTTATATTTTAAAAATATGAGGCATACTATTCAAGATTGTCGTCGATTTAAAATCAAAGTATGAAAAGGATACCCTGGAGAGAGTAAAACACAGAATCATTCTAACTAAACATTCAGATCGTACCGACACCTAGGTATCGTCTTACAATTAAATCTCGGTCTCGAATGGATTAAAATGAAATACATACTTGCAGCTTCAACATCTTCAATATCGAGGAGATTCAAACTTTACAAATAAAAGCGGCCTGTTCCCCTTTCCACGACAGACTCTCATACCATATCCGCTCTTATCCAGGCTTTTACTTGAAACCAGCAATGCGTTCATTTACAATTTAAATTTACCCGGACCATCCACTGAATCGTCAGCCCTTTACAAGAAATGAGAGGGAACGTTCGCCCTTGAACACATAAAACAAAAAAAAAAAAAAAAAATAGAAAAGGAAAAAAACCACAAATTTTAGTGAAGCTATTTTATTGAAACTTATTATATCATTTTAACAGCTATATATAAAACGTTGAATTATTTCCTTTCGCGCTGAGCAATTTTATTTCAAATTTCTAGCTTCAGAATGATAATTACGTATTTGTAATTATCAACAAGCTTTAAAAATATGGAATATTCAGCCAGATGAAATATAGGTAAAGTATTTAGAAGAAAAAAGATTGAAATGTTTTATGTAAAACGATTAAATTAAGTGGAAAACTGCGCTTCTTCCTGCTCCTCTACATGGCGCTACGCGGGACTCGCTTCTGAGCACGTCTTTCTCGTTGGAGGCTTCTTCTTTCTTTTCTTTCCCAGTAGAATTTTTGCACAATTCTTTCTCCCTTTTATCATTAAATTACCTCTAATTCTTAACAATCTTTAATCTTTGTCTCTTCTTCCCTATATATATATTTTTGTTTACTTTTCTCCGTAGCGAATTTTGTCTTTCTGACGCAGGATTAGGTTCCTGGACTTAGGGAGTTGCTACACGCCAGCTCCACCATGGCGACGGCATTCACTAGGCAGCCTACATAGCCACCTTTCAGCTCACGCTTCGGGACACTTTTTTCGCTGAGATTCTCCGCGATGAGGCATGAAAGCAGAGACCACCGTCTGCGGAGGCATGATTATTCTATTGTTCCTTTTAACGAGTAATCGTTTTACTCGAGTCCTCTCACTAAACCGTAAGTACGAAAGACTATTATACTTAGATAGGTACTTGGTCTCAAGAACCAACTTATTTTGGTCTTTCGATTAAGTTCTTAATTAAATGCTCAATTAGATATTCCTAAATATATCTTCATAATATTTCCCTCATCTATTTCTTTGACATTCTAGCAACCTCGTTAAGACGTCCGCCACTTCAACTTCTATCTACAAGTGGCAAAAACTGAAGCTGACCTTCTTCATGGAGAAACATGCCGGAAATGGCATCCGCACGTGTGAATAATTATACTCAGTGTCCAGGTAGTTCTTTCGATCATCCGATAGAAGTCGTTTCTGTTTTTCAGAGTTCGTTCACGTCTCCAGAATGTAAAAATATCCAAGGAAGTACCATTAGGAAGCAATGAAATTCAGAGTTTCTGTGGTTATTCCTTTTTCTGATTGTTTCTTTTCTTTGCCCAAAATGGATGATTTCTATATCAAATTGTTTATTCGTATTTTTTTTTTAATATTCCTTGAGATTTTCAATCAACTCGATTTCGAATTTTTTAGCACCCGATCTTCTGGTTGACGTCGTTAAGAAAGAGGAACGAGTGCACAGGAAGCATGGTCGGCGTGAGCATGATTAGATCCGGTCTGCCCGATGACCTTGCCAGTGATAATAGCGGTTCGTTAAGGTGGTTGCAGTCTTGATTTGCTTCTGTTTCGATTTCCAGCGAACTCGTCAGCCGGCATGGCTTCCGAGATGCTCCCCCTGAAACAAGTCGAAGGGAAATAATTAATGGACTCTCTGTTCGATTGTACGTGGATGACAAGCTGACCGTAAAAAGAAATATACAAATACGATTAGAAAATATAATCCGAACCCCTTTCGGTTTGATCTGAAGGTTTCTTTTTCTAGACGGAACCAAAGATTCTTATCTGGTTTATGGTGAGCTAAGGAACTCTTTGAAAACAGCATTTATAACTTTCGAAAAAGAGACAGGTATTTCTTGCGCGAACAATTGAATAATTAATTCGTTCTCTAAATATCCTTATTTGTTGTTCCTAAAATACATAATGATTGGAAGCTTCTTACGGGAAGCGCAATCAGCCGCTGATATCATTGAAGTCGAAACGCCATTAAAACCATATTACGATTCGCATGCGACATGCTCCATTCATGAAAACACAAAAGCAATAAACAAGTACAAATCAACGAAATAAATCCTCCGAGAACGAGACGTTACAGGAATTATACCATTGCGAGGATACAAAAGACTTGCTCATGAGCTACTTCCTTCAAGTAGTCGAGCGGTGTATTTTCCGGTCGTTAACTTCCATATAATGGGATATTAAAGAGTACGGACACAACGCTGCTATTTTTCAACTATTCATTATCAAATTACGCAGCGGGAATCGTTGCAACGACAAAACTGTAACGACTCGTACCTGCGTATCTTCCATTTAGCTGCGGTAAACGCTGACTTGTCTGCGTTTTTTTTTTTCACTTCCTCGTTACGGAAACCAGGAAAAGTGATTCACAATACAGTTTCTAACTGTACTTCTCGCGATTCTTTCTTAGAAACAAGCAATTGCTTCTTTTCAATTTCCTAAATCTATAATAAAACAGTCCATTCCTTGAATAGAAATTAACTTTAAAACTTTAGGCGCATACATTGTACGTATCGTATGTATGTATTTTGATTTGAAAAGAAACGCGGCAAACGCCTTTGAAAAGACGTTAGGTTTTCAACACCTTAACTAACTTAATTCCAGCGAGTTGCAAATCTGCTGCATCTCCAACATCTGAATATCAATCTTTTACAATGACTTGTTCTCCAATTTATTAAAATTACATCTCTCCCGTTGCACCGACCTTCTTTAAAGGTTCCCGCGGCAGGTTGAACCCGCATCACGTATCTTCCCTCTTCCTTCCACCCCCTGTTCCCTTTCTCTTTCTATCGGACGGGAAGAGCGGGAACGCTTAAAACGCGCGAATCACGCGAGCGCCTCACGATTTGCGAAACATCACGTGAAAATCACCGATCCGATCTCCGTGCGCGCGGTGCACCGTGGGGGTAACGATTAAATCGACAGGATATACTTTATTAGCTATTCCGTTATTACAGGCTGTAGTTGGCGGGGAAATAGTCACTATGGATCGATGAACTCCATTGTAACAACGCACCTTCGAATTGCATCGGAAACGCTTCTGTATTGCGTCCACCGTATAACCTATCATCGTGTGTTTAGGGTAAATCAGTGGATCGGAAGTTACGTTTCTATGTTTCTCGCCTGTCAGTATAACACTGTGCAAGAGATACAGCAAGATCCTAAAATCATTCGAGTACAAGTAGCGTAAAATGGTCGTTTAAATTTCAATAAATTAACTATTCATACGTTAATTGTACGCGGTCAGGATTAAGGGGTACGGCGATGGAGAAGATTTTGTTAGCTAGATGTTGAGTAAATAATCGAAGATGATAATTTTATAAATGTTTCGTATTTATGATGATGGAAAAGATTTAATTTGAGTTACGTTACGTTTGAATAAGATAGACTTTTCCAAGAGTGGAGGATTTGTAGAGATAGTGGACGTAATAGTAGTATGATTTAATACCTGATGTGTCTTTTTTTTCTTTGACATATAGGTCACTGTGGGGGTAATATTGATCTAGATATAACTATCTTTTCTGAGAAGTACGTATATGCTTATGGGAACTATGTTTGGTTAATCAATAGAGCCATTCTTTTGAG
The DNA here is from genome assembly GCF_024542735.1 of Bombus huntii. Classification (NCBI taxonomy): domain Eukaryota; kingdom Metazoa; phylum Arthropoda; class Insecta; order Hymenoptera; family Apidae; genus Bombus; species Bombus huntii. Next base: position 96,134 of record NW_026099362.1, read on the forward strand.
AAATTGAATCTAGAAGAATTTGACGATATTTTGCCTTGTTTCAATAGTACATCAGTTTAAAGAAACGCCTGCGATTATAGTATATAATTGCACATAGGTATATGCAAAATTGCATTTTCAAATAATTAAATCAAAAATATAGGAATGTATCAATGGGAAGAATATTTGTTAAAGATCTTTCCTTTTTAATCAAATTCGTCCAACAACCCCATTCTCGTCAAACATAAAATGAACGGTGCCTTTCTCAAAGAAACAAGAAGAAAATTGCTGTCGTTCTAAAGTTCTTCTCCATTGCTAAACTACACGTTCGTGTTTCTAGTTACACTCCAATTATTCGATTGTAAGAAGCAAGCAATCCCTCCATCCAAGCGCTAGATATAGTTTCTCGAGTAGTTCTCTTCAATACCGTTATATCGATGAACTCTTTTTGAATAAAGTTCACATTTATAAAGCAAACACAATAAAATACGACAGGACAATTGTAATCGATAAATAACATTTTATTAGGATATTATAAGAAGCTAAGATATCGAGTTCTAATTGTGAATATCAAGCGCTCGTCGTTCGAGGAGATTACCAATATTTTCTTCCTTAACAATATTAATTACGAAGTTTCGATACCGTTTATGACATTAAGATCTCTTGATAAAGTTGTATCGTTAAAATCTTACTGTTCCTAGGGAAAATATATAGTTAATATATATAGTTAAATATATATAGTTAAAACCGGAATATATATAGTTAAAACTTCCAGAGGAGCATCTCGCAGACAAATTATTGATTGTTAGTGTCGATTGACTGTAATCGATATTTGGTGCGTGAAGTTGTATGTTTCGTGAACCTGCGTTGATGCAGGGATTCTGTTGCAAATCATAAACTAAAGAGCCACTGGTCAAGGTGAAAGAGGTTCAATAAATCCAGTGTTAGTGTAATTTGACACTTTATGTGCACCGGGTGTATGCAAACAGAGTTTGATGTTCTGAACACCACGGTTGTAAGATTTTATTGAGACCCCAGTATTGTATCCGCACGGTGTGACCCTCTGTTGATGATTGCCCTCTCCACCAGCCGTTTAATCTCATCTGTCTATCGTGCCTTACCGGCCAGGGAGTTTCCCTAACATCTGAGATATCAGATTTGCAGCTCGGAGAGGACAGATAATTCGGAATATCCCAAAGAAGGGCAAGGTACTGGCCGAGCCCCAAATCACTTACATAGAATTACTTACATAGAACAATCACTTACATAGAATTTTTTTTTTCTTTTCTTTTCTTTTCTTTTTTATTTTCTTGTTGAAATTATAATTAATTCTCACGTCGAGAATTTTCAGTTACTTTACTTAGTATTATGCAGTGTTAGCTGATTATTAATAATAAGTTAAGACTTATTATAGATAAATATAATTTACTCACATAGAATAAATTCATTTAATTAATTATGAGATTAATTCACTTACATAATTATGACATACAAGTAAATTTTATAACCACAAATTTTTAAATGTTATACTTTGAATCTGTTCTTACATTTAATTTTAATTTTAATTTTAATTTAAAAAAAAAACCTTACAGCCAGTACCTCTAAAATATTCGATAAAAATTCTGATGAAACATTAATTGAAACATCTAAACGCAACAAAGAATGGATATAATTATACAATTTTCCAATATTTCAACATTCATTCATGTACATCGATTTTTATTATCACATTTGTTTCATATCTGAAGAATATGTATTTGTTGGCATCAAAATATTCTCTGTTTCAATCCTTGGTCATTTTAGATCGAGACTTCAAAATCTTCTTGATTAAAATTCTTAAATTTTTTTAAATGAGAATCATTAATTAGAGGACAAAAAGTTGCTTCAATTATTTGAATATTCTGCTATTCATACAATAACATATTTCATTTTAAATTAAAACGAGAATAAATACTATTGTGTATAAATTTAATAGAACGACAAAGTAAATGTACAAAGTAGTTGCAAAGTAAATGAACAAATTGTACGAGGCAACTGTCATTAGCGTAATTTTAACGTGTACATTTACAGTATGATATTAACCATTATTTAGGATTGTTAAAGTGAATTAATGCGTAACTGCGTCATCCACGATTGACCATGATTATGGTAGTGACTATTGCTATAAATGAAGCTTAATAGTTGTCGAAAAGAATCACTCGAAAATCGCGTTCATAAATCATTCTCTCGTCTCGTATCGTGTTCGTCGGGCGGAAAACAAGATTGTGTTTTAAAGAAATCGCGTGTTCCGATTACTATCAAACTTACTGTGTCACTCGCATAGCAGAAGAGAAAGATTAAGATAAGGTCACCAATGAGCAAAACGTTTAACGTATAAGTGTGGTACATTAAAATTGAGTCCGCTGCAACCCTCATGACATTTAAAATCCTACGCGTATATTGAGTAAAGTTGTTATATTAAATATAATCATATTAAATACAAGCTCGTAGGCTGGATTCCCAAATTATTTGGTTAAATACTTTGAATACGAGAATACCGAGTGTTAACAGTAGTAAATCCTCTATATGGTATGTTTACTTTGCTATCTTGAATAGGTAAATAACATTTCACTTTAACACATTTAACCAATATTATACGCATATGCACATAATGTTACTGTTACATATAATGATATATACGTAGATATACACGTTAATTAAATCCTCTATATGGTATTTTTATATCAGTATCGTAAACATTGTAAACCGGAAATCTTTTATTACACACGTACATATACAGTCAATATTATTGTTACATATAGTGATACATACGTTGATCCACACATTAATTAAATCCTCTATATGCTATTTCTACTTTGCTATCTTGAATAGATAAATAACATGTCGCTTCCAGATGTCAAATAATATTTGCCAAATGCACATATAATGATATAATTACATATAATGATAATAACAATATAATAATTATATATAATATTGATAATAATGATATAATTACATATAATGATATATACGTTGATCCACACATTAATTAAATCCTCCATATGATACTTTTGTATCGGTGTCATGAACATTTTTCCCCGAACGACCTTCTATGACGCGTGTACGTATATCGAGAATATTATTGTATTATATATAGTGATACATACGTTGATATACACATTAATTAAATCCTCTATATAGTATTTTTACTTTGCTATCTTGAATAGATAAATAACCTCGAATATAGACATACAGGTACACTTACGTTGATATACACCTTTGTACAAGGTGTCAAAAAATTTTTTATCACGGCGTTTTTTTAAGACGATTTTATAGCTTCGAAATTGATCTTGACACGATTTTCAATGTCAAATTATTTTTCTATTGCATCATGTGATACTCATTAGGAGGAACGAAACTTCTGTTTTCTTAGAAAAAATGTTTGAAATTTCATTAATTCCTAGATTGATTTTATTTATACTTTAAGGTCAGATATGACATCAAATAATGTCAATACTAATATTTAGTTATTTGTCAATTTATAGCATCTGAAAAACAAGATATCTTCGAGACAGCGTGGGTTTTCTTTCCAACTTTCTTAACTTTCAACAATAAAATTTTCGTCAAACGATACAATCTATCCAACAAAGTTCTTGTAGACAGCCAATCTCGTAAGAACATAGATCTTCTTCAAGTATTATTCTTCACAATGCTTCGTGTGGAATTTCTACTTGACGAGTTATTATTAAACGATTAAAAGCTTATTATTATACGATAATGTAATATCGTAGAATAGCTTTGATTGGAGATCGGCTGAAATTAGAAAACACCGTGTACGCCGTCTTTTTGTGGTTTGTTTACATCCAAGAGCGCCTAGTAACAATGACGCGAGAAAAGATAAGCAGCGTCAAAACAGAAGTACGGTTTCATATTTCAAGGAGTGGCAATCGAGAGGCCAGAGTATGTGAGCCGAAAAGTGTGTGTGTGTGTGTGTGTGTGTGTGTGTGTGTGTGTGTGTGTGTGTGTGTGTGTGTGTGTGTGTGTGTGTGTGTGTGTGTGCATTTACCACTGACGAATATAATATATATTTGAAAGGATGGAAATTTTATTTATCCGACTATATGACCATACTCGGTTAAGTATCAACAGCGACTATCTATCAAAAAGATTAAAAATTTTAGCCATGTGATTTGGTCCCTTAAAGCGGGGATTTTAGAAGTAATATTTTTATAATAAAAGAATTCATGAAAAAGTTGTATTATCATACAACTAATGATAAAATGATCTGGTTCTTCATTATATAATGTTCTAAAATTTGTCGTATATATAGGATGTACAAACCGTGATATCAAGGTATCAGTTCTTCCTTCCCAAGGGACAGTTTCATTAAAATTCTGATAGAATTAAAAATTAATTATTAATATTCTAACAATCATATATGTTAAATACGTTATAGTCAACGATATATACCTGAGCGAATGTAGGGGTGATTCCTTGATAATTATAAATGTCATCAGCCCACATCATTGTGCCACTTCTTTGTACTCCAGCCTCTAGATTAACAGCCTAAACAAACATACGAAATTTTATAGAAGCTGTACAAAATATAGTATATATGCGCAATATTGAAGCGTTCAAGGGGATATAAAGGTAATGTACATCACATACACGTGTACTCTCATGCAACAAAATACAATTAGATTTAATAGTATAAGCTCTTTTATTCATCATAATAGATTGGAAATTTAAGTGTCTTACGAGGGTGAGTAAAAAGTTACCCGCTTTGTCGGTGTAGAATTTATTTTAAGCAATTGTCAAAAAAGACATACATCATTTTTTGACATAATCACTCGATTTCTGTATACACTTTGTCCATTTGCCGAAGGACCTTTGTATTTTCTCATTAAAAAATGTTTTGGGCTGAGCTGCGAACCACGAATGCATCGTCGTCTTCACCTTTTCATCAGCTTTTTCGGCATCCATCTCGCACAAACTTTTTAAAATCCAAATCTGTCGTGCACTATTGCATAAGCAGAGCCGTGGCTGATTTGCAAATGATTTGCCACATTATCCAGTGTCACTCGTCTATTCCATAGAGCATAAGTTCATGAGCACGTTCAATGTTGTCATCGTGGATGTGGACGGGCGTCCAGCTGTTTTTTCATAACACTCGTGCGATCTTCTTTGAACTTTTGTGCCCATTCAAACACACTTCGTGACAAAACACTTTCTCCATAATGTGCATTAAATCTTTGATAAATATAGGCATCAAACATAACCTCCGACCACAAGAAACGAATCACAGCATCCTGCACTGTTTTCCTGCAAATCACCATTGCAAAGCGCCATTACTCGCGCAACGGTCACAAACGAATTGACGTAACACAAAGAAACCTGCGCAGCAGCACTGAACAGATATTGACGTCATACGAAGAGTGCAGATGGATCAATACGGTCGACAGAAGTTTTAACTATCTGGAGTGCGGATAAATTTTTACTGAGAGTCGTATAGGAATCTATAATCTGTAAGTACACCTTTGGCTGAATGGAAATTTCTCTTACATATAGTCAAAAATGCTGAAACTGTGTATTGAATTGGAAAGTGATAAAAAATAAGTGAAGTTTCGAGGTTGCATGTGATTGCATGAGTACACAGGACGTTTTTAGCGAATAAAAAATAATTTTGAAAGACACGAGACTTATCTTGTATTTTATGCACTCTCTGTGTCCGAATTTCCAGAAGCTCTCTATCTTATGAAGTGTTTTAGATTAGCCGGAAAATTTTGTACGTACGTACAAGAAGTATACGATCTAAGTGGAATATTCCATTATTCTCTTGATACAACAGAAACGAAATTTACAGAACTTCTCAGAAAGTTGGTTTATTATTACCAAATTTATAGAATTAATATACGTTTATCATCTTTACATACCTAAGTCGTGGAGGTTTATCGTGCGTAAAAGATTAGTGTCGTTTCAAAGTTACATTTCGTACATTTTAAGCCTATAATTTGTAACGTACAAAACAATGTAAATTTGAGCTGTTTCTTATCTCCACAATAAGAAAATCCAACTTTACGTTTTTTACACAATGATATTTATGGAACAGTAATATCATATTATTGCATCGCTTGGAGAATGAAGTCAAGGTACGATGTGACCCTAGTGTAAACGCTGGGATACCCAGCTGTGCCGCACTTATAAGCATAAGACACAATACCTATTAAATACGAGGTTAATTCATGTTGTATCAGCAGTGGTCCGCCGCGGTCAGCCTGAAAGGATCGTTAAATTTTTAATCAAAGATACTGAAATATATCGATCGAATTGTATTGAAATTATACTTATATACAGTAATAATCTTCTATTGATTTGTGTATTGAAATACTCCAATTTATAACGTACATGTTATATGTATTTTGAGCAAAACTAAGATTAGAAGGAAATTAGATTAAATACCATAACGAGGTGTGAGAAGTGGGCAAAACTATTAAATTGTGTTTATCTATTATTTTTAATGTTTAAGACGTCGATTTGATGTTAATTCGAATCGACGTGTCTTCAGATACCGTATAGTTTGTAGTAACTCTGTAACTTAATTACCGTACAAGAATCCTCTCCACCCTGAGCATGTTCGGCGCATATTATACCATCAGTGATATCAGGTGCATTAGGAAATTTGGAATAAGCTATTTTGCATTCGGCGTTCTTAATCACTGGCATTTGTACTTCCATTAATGCATTACGTCGTGGTCGTCCTACGAAGAAAATAAGAAAGATATTTAAGACTGGAACTATTTAATTTTATTATAAAATTGATATCACTTACTATATCTTAATGCTCCCGATCCAACAACAAGGGGGTTATAGCCGACGAAGTTGCTCTTTCGTAGGGGCTCTTTCGTACAAATGGGATATACGTACCCTGAAAAATAAAAAAATAAATGAAAATGCAGGAAACGAATGACCAAAAGTATGAGAAAGAATTATACACGCTTTATGACACAATATATGTGTACAGTAAGAAATTTCAGGATATGATACTTCAGTAATACTCAATAGCATATATATATATATATATTTGAGGACTTACTCGAAAATGGCACCTCCTCCACCAATCTAAGAATGGCAATATTATGATTGTGTATGTTTTCTATTCCATCCATATGTGCACAATGTGCTGCGGTCAAAACATGCCTAGCCGATATCAGGGAACCTCCGCACTTCCATAGTGGTTTGTCTGGGTTTCGGGGATTACGAAAACCTAATGCAGCGATCCATGGCCAAGCGCCTAAAATGCAATAGTCATAGTTGTGAATATACATAATTTTTTCTCACATAACGGGTAACAACGATTATTACCTATTCGATATTCGATCATACAGCAGACGATAAGTACATACGTACAAATACTCTGAAATAGAGATTTGATAAAGACAGAAATTAAATTTTTATTCCAGTGGAATACAAATTATTAAATAATTCTATATAATTTCTATTTGAACTATACTGAACTATAAAGTTCAAACGTGTAATTTCTGCCCTAACAGTTTTTGATCTCTATCCATATTATTACTCCTATATCAATTTTTTATTTCAAGCAAAAAGATACTCTTCCTAACATGAAGTAAAAGAAAGAAATAATTCAAGTTAATAAGTAAAGTTACTACCGATAAAATCATAGCATTATTATTTAGTCTAATTGAAATGTACATTGATGTGCTGTTTAATGCCTTTAAAGTTCATTCTTTGCAGTAAATGGCTTATTATTAATCGGAAAGAAAGACATAAAACGTACCAAGTTCAGCTGGTTTACCATCGACCACCCTGGTATGAGAGACGTTGCTAAAACCACAGTATGGTGGTCGCAAAGCCTTATACTTATACACAGTTTTTATTAAAATTTCTCTCTTCTCTTTGTTTGGATCGTTCGGACAGCAAACGATCGTAACATTGCCCTGGTATCTGCACACTGATCGTCTATAAAAATCGGTGGCTGTACGGTACTGTATCTGCCATATTTCTTGCAGAGGTTTACATTTTCTGTAGTCAAGGCACCTGCCTTCTTGATTGTCCGGTGTGGTACATTCTGGATCAAACAATTTTAAAACATTTATACAGTTCAAAGATGCGTAAGAAAGCGACACCGATTACTCAACTTTCGAAGTAAAAGGCCGATCAAGTCCACCGGATTGCCCTACAGACACGTATTAATCCGTAAGAGTTAGTCATCATGTTGATAATAATTATCTAAAGAAACTTTTCACGTGAAAATATAAAATTTTAATTGATTAGATATTGTGTTAGCCATACTTAAGAAAGAAAATGAAAATGAATGAAATGAAAGAAAAGGACTACCTTCAACCTCATGTTTTAAATAAACACTTTGTCAGTTTTGCGGTAAATAAATTCTTAGGAATTCAGGACAGTTTTTAGTGTGAATCATTTTGTTTCGACCGTTCGCGGAGAGACGCGATCGCGAGATAGCACGTCAACGAGAGTTGTAAGTTCCCGTTACGATTAAATAATCGACGCCACGAACTGATCGATCCCCTTATTTCGATTATGATAATAAGGGTAGTTCAACGAAATTCCACAGAATTAACACAAATAAATTAATGTTTATTTCAACAACTTATTAACTAGAAAGATATAAATGGAACAAAAAAAATGTAACTGCGTTTTGGTTGATAAGTAATGCGCGACATACCACATGTGTTGACGGTTCGACATCTCGAAAAGTTCTGAACGCCTTTCGATTTTTTTCGTTTTTTCTGGAAGGCGACCCCCACTACGTTCGGATCACGCCACATTCTTTTACGCGAGGTAAAATACGGGCCACGAGTCGACGTTTCTGGAAGTCGCCCTGCTTAATGAACCATGCGCTTGCCACTACAATGTTTGTTTGCCGGGCAGACACGACGATCCGTCTGCGACATTATAGTGCCGCGATCGATAGTTAAGAATATGACCTATGGTAAGCCGCATGGCGTAACATTCTCCCCCCGTTGAGAGGGTACCGATCAAACTAGGGAGGTGTGGTTGAAGTTCCCATCTTATTTCGTCTCGGTGGCTAGTTGTTCGGGTTTCTCGAGATCGGGTTGAATTGGCAGTGGGACAAGCCTTTTGACGCCCCGATCCAAAATGCTCTTTGCCGTCTGAACTGTAGCTGTCCGGATGACACCATCGGCGCCTGAATGAACCTTGATAACTCGGCCCAGAGGCCAATGCATGGAGGGAACGTTGTCCTCTCTGAGGATGACGATTGTGCCCTTTTGGATGCTGTGTCCACCCTTGCTCCATTTATTGCGGTTGGTTAGCTCGTTCAAATACTCCTTATGCCAGCGGTTCCAAAAATGTTGTTTAAGCTGTTGGATATGCTGCCATTTGGAGAGTCGGTTCGATGGAATGTCTCTGAAATCTCGATCACGTAAGCACATTAATGAATCGCCAATGAGGAAATGTCCGGGAGTGAGGGCTAGGAGATCATTTGGATCGGTGGAGATAGGAGTTAGCGGGCGGGAATTGAGGACTGCTTCTATTTCTATGATAAGAGTATTACGGTGTTAAGCTCATATGTTTCTGTTTCTCCACTCGCGCTGCGCCATAATATCCTTTGATATTTCCGATCCTCTGGTCGTACGAGGAATTGCCGATACAGGAATTTTCTCGATGTCGCCAGTGAGTACGTACTGATGAGCGCGGAATCTAATTAATATGCAAAATAAATTGTGAATTGATTCGAGAATATAGGATTTCCCCATTTTCATGATTATCGTGATTTTTGTATAAATATATTTTTTAAGATACTAATAATTAGGTACTTATAAATTAGTATTATCAATTATTTTGCATTTATAATTCCGCCTCTAGTATAAGTGTTAATTGAAAACTAACTTTATGTTTGAAAAAGTACTAGCAAAGTCGTTGAGTAACAAGCCACTGATGCTAACACAAATAGCATTGTCGTAATTAAATATTTCTAAATATTCATTTTTCATTTTGAACCTGTAGAAACAATTTATTATATATACTATTAGCTAAGTAATTGCATATTTAATTAAGTCGAAATATAAAACTTAGTTATTTTAATAATTTAAAAAATAAAAAACTGACAAACATTTCAATTTAATTTATGGTTGGAACAAAAGACAGTTATTCTTCATTAATTGAAATATTGCAATGCAGAGTACTTTCCAAAATACGCCGAGAGTATTCCTGATGGTGAAACGAGCGTTGCTTCATCGAACGCAGCTAAAGAAAACAACATCTATGTAGTTGGTGGTACGATGCCTGAAATAGGGGGCGATAAATTGTACAATACCTGTACTATTTGGGGTCCCGATGGAACTTTGATAGCAAAACACCGAAAGGTAAGTAATATATTCCTTTATGGCTTTGAATTTGAAAATATTGGGGCGAAGAAAGTGACTCTATCTAGGAATAATTTAGGAATATACATATGTACATACGTATACTATAACCAATTCTATAATTTACGGTTTATAAAATACGTTATGATACGGGAAACGCCCATTTTTGTTGTAATGTGTTTGTGTTGTATAAATTTTTCACATACTTAAAATATTATTATACTTATTTTTTCTCCTTTTTAAACATTATTAAATGATAGGATTTTTTAATAAAAGAAAGTGATAAAAACGCTGTTATAGTCAGTTATAGTCGCCAGTTGTCCTTGCTAATGGTTGCTTGTTGTCGCTAGTTAGTTCTCGTTATCGTTATGTATTCCATCAATCACGCGAAATTTAACGTATGGGAATTTATTCTTCTTTATTCTTTCTGTAGGGAGATTTTTTAAGACGAGGAAAATATAGAATATTTTAAGACGACGGTAAGGTTTGAATTTAAGTAACTGTTTTATGATACAACAAAGTGGAAAGACGATTTAATTTTATAAAGTTTAGGGTAATTTTTTAAAAAACTTCGAATTTAAAAGATTCAAATAGATATCTTAAACGTAATTAAACCCTCCATATCGTAAGAAATTAAATGAAACTGCGCAACAAAGTTGATACATTTAATGTATTATTTTAAACATTTATTTAAAAACATTTATTTAAAATTTAAGTGTAGGCGTCGACGCGCGCGCGCCATTCGAAGCATTTGTCAGTTCGTTACATCTGCGGTAAAAGTTGTAACTACGAAGAAGCTTAACATATGGTGCGTCTCAAGACGACAGTAAAAAGTATTAAGAGATTTTTCGAGATTTTTTCTTTTAAGTTTCCAAGTACTTTTTCTATTTAACTTCTTTTTTTTTTTTTGTTGCATTTTCTAACAATATTCGATAAATAGAGACGAAATATGACAGTTCTTAGTTCGGGGATTTATTGGTTCGAAAGTTACTTGAAAAGTGTTTCTGGAGTTCGTGCGGTTAATACTTTTAAACTTTTACCGAGTACGACTTATTCCGTATGGCTGGACAAATCTTTGTTGATACTGTAAGCGTAACTGTAAGCGTCCGGATATTGTCTTGTGGAGATAGAAAAATACACGAAGTATTGATTGAACTACATATTTTTTTAATTCTTTTTTAATTCTTTTAGTTCTTCATATATTGATAATAAAACGATATTCCGCTACTTTGAGCACAATATAGTAATGTTTAAATAAATAATAAAATTTACGCATTTCGTCTTCATGCGTCGATAAGAAAATGCAAAAAAAGTTAAAGAAAGATGATGCGCAGACGCGAAGTTTAGTCAGCAATAATATTTAAAACCTCTAAAATATATTGTACACATTTATTTGCAAATAAGCTCAATGAAATTGAACTGTAACTGTGTTTCCAATAATGTCTTCGATGTATTGCTCGCCATTATGTCGGATTAACAGCTCTAAGTGATCGACCTTAATCACTAAATGTCGGCCGTGATTCAGTGGTATAGCTTTACATATGACGGACATCGCAGGCGCTTGTAAGACGTCCATTGTGAAACGTTTCCAATAGCACCGTTTATGCACCGTTTATGTGATGGTGAAATCTGAATATATATATCGCTGAAATATATATCGCTTATCACTTGAGTCTGACACGATCGTTTTTAAATAGAATCACAATTTTTTATTCTTTACAAAATCAGTCTTTAAAGATTATGTGCAAATAAAATAGATAAATAGATAAATGGTTGTAGAAACTTATAAAACAGATATTACAAGTATATCTAAATAAATGATATATTTATAAATTGTAATATTTGATCTAAAGTTTAAATAAATAAAAGAGATACTCGTGACTTACAATAAACGTATTTTTTTTTTCAATTTTTAAACAAAGCAAAAGTGGATAACAATTTTTCAAAATGTAAAAATCAACACAATGGTTGGTTTCTTTAATTAATCAATAACGTTTAAAGTTAATTAATGTCCAGAGTGGTTTGTACATTTTGTATTTCGCCGTATTTCAACGTTCGATGTGTAAATAGAACTTGATGCCTGAAATATCGAAAAAATAATTAAATCCGATCGTTCCGTCGAATTTGCAAATTGTATACTCGTGTAAAATCGAGTGCGCTTGTGTATGCTGATACGAAAAGTGGTAGTATATTTTTCTTTTTTCGATTATCGTTATCACTTTTTGTGTGGAAAAATTAATTCCGTGAAATGGAAGTGCAATCAATACGGCTTATCACGAAATAATAGCACAACGACGGTACATATTGGTATTGACGTCAGCTTCACAAAATTTCCCGAGTATCGCGGTCGACTATTTGGGTTAAGAATTCATTTTCAAGGTTCTACAAGCACGAGTATCTTATGGATATGAAATTTTCAGTGTACATTTTAATAACCATATTCCATATTGCATGCTGCGGTCCAAGAAAAATCCGCAGTTAATATTCTGCTAATCCCTGCTGCTTTTAAAGACCATAAGTAGTCGTCCGTAAGGTTTAAAAGATTTCGAGTAGATTTGTATTACGTATTTTATCTTCTAATTTTTAAAGAGAGGATCGTGTTTAATTAATTGAAAATGACGAAACTGTAATGGGACATTATTATCAAATATTAAACGTGGTTCCATTGGGTACTTTTATGGTCTTTGCGAGATATATATGCATTATACGTTGCTATTGGCAACGCGTAGCGATGAACGATGGAGAGCAATACCTTCGTTATCTCGTCTCGGTTGTGTACATATCAGTAATGCACAGTACTCGTACTAAATATCTTACAAATTCCATACAGATTTTCAGATTAGTTTCGAATAATACCAACACGACCATGATAGTCACAGTACAGTATTAAATGGTGCCACTATGCATAATACACTCCTAAAATGTTTCTACAAATATATTTGTCCGAATATTTTTGTCAGCTACTATATCCTAACCACGATTTATTAAACAATATATAGATTTAAAAAAGAATATATAACGACATTACTTGTTTAGGCTAGATTGGTTTAACTTGTATAGTTTTAGTAACTGTGTAAGATCAAACAAGAACTTATCGTTAGTTTGGCGAGATTTGATTACACGAAGCAACATAATTGCTTTGAAACTCAGGACAGAAAACAATGTCAACCGGTAGACGCGTTTGTCTGGTGAACGTGTAACGCGTGAATAATAGATAGCGACAATCACGCGAACGCTAGTTACAGCTGACTTGGCTTACATTGTAGCATTCAAACTAGAGTATACGAGCCGTAAGCACTATTGAAAGTTCAAAGGCCGACTAGTGAGCTTCATCCTATCTCATTTTTTAATCAGGCGATGGATCGACGAATCGTATTGATTTCGAGGATTATTATAGTTCTGTGGAAATTTTAAAGCGCGGTTTGTCTAATCTTGTCTCGTTAGCTACAGACTCTTTGGCGAGCAGCTTGAAACTTGATCCAGTTTCGAGAAAATGAAAAATTCGTTTCTTCTCTTTGCTTCCCTGTTCCTTCTTTCCTCCTTTTTCCCTTTTTACATCGCGTTAAGACCCGTTAAATAATATTGACTGCCGTGGACGCTGGCTGAGAAGTGCACTTTATAACTAGCTTTAAAATCACTGACGTCGATGAGGACAAAGGTAAGTTAGAGGGTCATTTATCTGAGCTGGTGTTATTCGACCTGAACTCTGCAGCTTTTCACAGTTTCTTTCGTTTTTCTTTTAAGAGCAGAGATGTTAACTGGTCTCTTGTTACGTGTAAGAAAGTACGTGTATGTACTAAAGCTTATTTATCACCAATTGGTTGCTCAAAGTCGAGATATACATACCTATATTATATTAATACGTTACAGAAGATTACGCGTTAGTTAGCTTATGAGAATTTATAGTGTGTCACAGATCACAAAAGCAGAATGACTACTTTTTCATAAACGATATATGTATATGAATTGAAAGTTTAACTATTACGTCACATACTTCTCTCGATAAACGTCGTCGAGTGCATATTGTTAAAGAATATTAGCCATTTGAATTCAATAGTTTCGAAGATACTAATGCTTCTGTGAAGTTTTTGCAGGCTGTTAATTTTTTATTCAGATACTACAAATTTTAAATAACTTCGATTAGAAATAAAAATCACATTACATTAACGCGTAGAATGTAACGTAACGTAGATAATGTAAATATAAATTATATTACAAGGAAACAATACGGTAATTGTAGGTAATGTGAAACATTCTGGTTAAAATTGCATCCTTTGAAGGCTAGGACACACAGTACTTACGAAGTAGATTAAGTAGCAAATGGGGTACTTAAGAAAATTCATGTTGTCATTGTTTAATAAACATCTTCAGCTAATAGCTTTCTGCAAAAGCTGGTTTAAGTTATGCTAGCTTATTCCTTATTAATTGCAATTATATTGTTCGTATCTCCTAGAGGATTAACAATCCATTTTTATAATGGATAATAAAAGTAAATTCCTATTAGGTTGTCCCAAGTTTCTTTCGCTTTATAAAGAAATGACAGTTATGTTATTCTATATTATTTTATATTAAATTGGAAAAGTGCTAAAATATTTGATAAAAATGTTAAGAAATTCTGATATTGATTTAAGCGTATCGATTTATCTGCTCTTCATATTTGATCAAACAGAAATTGTTAATTATGATTTCCACTTAAAAGCGGATTGCATATTATGAGGATAAATTATCAAATTCATCTCTAATATACACATTAGAGAATCATTCATAGCCGTAATCCTGTTTACCGCTAACATTCCTGGTACTCAATCATTCATTAGGAGACTGCTCTAGCCGCACAGAATACACCTGTAAATAATTAATCGCCATTAATATTCCATCGACTTTTGAAAATCCCTCATGTGATCTATTTCATGCGATGAGAATATGTATAAATTGAGATTGCGATCGACCATCCTCAGTCGGATAAATCGAGTGATTCAAATTATAACACAAAAAAAAGTTAAAACTAGTTACATTATCTTTTTCAATTTTTATGTATTATTTGGCGGAAGAAACTTTGGTAATTAGTAAGTAAAGTTCACCTCCTTAATGTTAATGATTTTAATATGTTATTAAGCTCAAAGTTCTAAGGAATTTTCTATATATATATACATATACATAACTGTGTGCGTATATATATAATATACGTATAACAGCCAAAGTTCAGCTCTCAAGTGTACGCAAAACTTTTATGTTCATTTTACGCTATACCAGTATGTTTCATGAATTTGTTTGCTAACAGTATCGAAACAAATAACAAGCAGAGGACGAGCTATTCATGAATTGTTTTGCCAGCGTGTACGCTCCCAATATTTTCTATTTGAGAAAACATACTTGTTGCTATTGCAACTACAAATATTTTTACAGTCGACGCTTTTGCCGTGAATCATTGGCTAACATGTAAAATCGAGAAAAAACATGGTTTATTGTGATGGAAATGTGGAAAACCGCAAAACCGATATAGAAGGGAAAATAAAGGAAAGGAAGGTAGGGATAAGTAGAAGCTTGGGGCCAAGTTTAATTCACTGAAACCGAGCTGCTTGTATTATCACAAAACAAAATTGCCAGTACGTCATTTCCGTACTCTCGTCCTCGCGAAAATGGTTTTGCTCGTGAAGAAAAAAACGAAGAGACAGGGAAGAGAGGAAAAAGCAAACGGAGAGCGCTTTTAAAAAGCTGGCGAACCGTGTGTTACCACAACGAGACACGCGGTGCTATTTGTCGCTTTAAATTGTGTCGCAACTCGTTTTTGAGATCTTTGCCAGGGATGCGTTAAAACACGCTGCAAATATATTTCTGGCTTTTCTGGGGTTTAACTGAAATATGACAAATAACGTTGTAAAACATATGTACTTATGACTTACAGAGTAATTGAGTGTACAAAATATAATAGCCAGCGATTTAGGGCTTTAAAAGATCAAAAGAAAAGAAAAGAAAAGAAAAGAAAAGAAAAGAAAAGAAAAGAAAAGAAAAGAAAAGAAAAGAAAAGAAAAGAAAAGAAAAGAAAAGAAAAGAAAAGAAAAGAAAAGAAAAGAAAAGAAAAGAAAAGAAAAGAAAAGAAAAGAAAAGAAAAGAAAAGAAAAGAAAAGAAAAGAAAAGAAAAGAAAAGAAAAGAAAAGAAAAGAAAAGAAAAGAAAAGAAAAGAAAAGAAAAGAAAAGAAAAGAAAAGAAAAGAAAAGAAAAGAAAAGAAAAGAAAAGAAAAGAAAAGAAAAGAAAAGAAAAGAAAAGAAAAGAAAAGAAAAGAAAAGAAAAGAAAAGAAAAGAAAAGAAAAGAAAAGAAAAGAAAAGAAAAGAAAAGAAAAGAAAAGAAAAGAAAAGAAAAGAAAAGAAAAGAAGAAAGATAATATGTTGCGGCAGTTTAAGTCGATCTAAGAAAATAGATAACGGGAGGGGGGGGGGGAGGGCAAAGCTAGTTAATCTGGAAAGAATCCAAGCGTCAATTTCAAGCATTTACAGAGAATCAAGCGGGCTGGTTAAGGTCGTGAGTTGAGCAATTATCCCGCGTTAGGTTCAATCAGGTTAGTCCCACGCGAAATTGATCCAACCATGCGAAAACGAGTGTATTCTGATTTCTGTTGCAGATATTTCTGGATTGTTGATTTGTTTCCGCTTGTCATCGAAATTTTTTACCAACAATGAACGTGTACGTGAAAGCAATCATAATTGCGGTAATCATAATAGTGTCGGTTCTTCTTTATATTTTCCAGTTTGTAAAGATTGGTAAGTTGATACTGATTAATTATGCGATCGAAATCCTATATAATGGCTACAAAAAATATTTGCATCATTATTCTCGTTTCCTAATGAATCGCTGTTTTAATCAAGTTTTATATTGCATCAAATTTCTGTAGTTACACGAAAGTACTAAATTATAGAAAACTTGATATACACGGATTTAATTAATTGATAAATTAGCCAATATATAGGCATTATTATTTATTATATTATATATTATAGGCATTATATATTAGTAATGTATATATACACTTTTGAATTTTAGCCTTCTTAGCCTTCTATTCTTATATCCTTTAAACGTCATTTCAAGCTACAAGCTACTTTAACTCAAATAGCTCGATTTCAAGTTCTAACGTATACTGTAAAGCACACTTGCGAAGTGAAACAGTAAACACGATATGAAAACTCTCTCCCCAGTAAGAAATCGAATATCCAATTTCAATCGTGCTTCATCGATGAAGCATCAATGCTACGTAAAAGCATCGTGGCAGCCGCAATGCGGATCCGTTGAACAAAAATTTCCTGGCGCGATCGTTTTCGTAACGCTATTAGCCGTTTCAGTATCAGGGATGTTTTAAAAATCCGTATCGGATTGTACCATGAAGCGCAATAGCGCTTCGTTTATTTATTTACGAGAAGTGCCGATCAACTCGATTGCACTGCTCTTTTTTTTTTGTCGAAACATACCGTTCAACGCGTTCACGCTTCACTTCATCAGCTATATCAGAAACGTTACACTAAAGAGTCAAAAGGTTGCCAAATATTCGTGCTTTACCTTTTGTTTGTGTGACGTTCTGTAATTGGTTTTCCAATTCAAGAGGTAATTTATACATTAGTTTTTTCTTTATTTGGTTTACGATTATTTGAAAGAAAAGTAATTACGAGAGGAAACTCTGATAGACTAGCGGCAAGCTACGTTCGGAACCGAGCGCGTTGTGAATTGACAATCGTAACCAAACATCGCGACACAGTTCACCACACTACGTGTACAGCATGATCACGCTGAGTGGCGTTGAAACGGTTAACGTAACTGCGCGTACGACCGTCGAATGGCAAAGATATTCAAGCTGAGAATCGTTTTCAGATGTTACAAACAGCTGTGTTGACTTTCAAGGAGAAACCATTCGACATGATCTTACGTTTGAGCCGGGACCTTCGGTTTGCAGTTTCTGCACCTGCTATAATTCGAGGCTGAAGTGGTGCCAGTCGATCGTATGCAACCCGCCCGTAGTGAGTATATGCTCATTACTTAAACACTTAACACAACCAGAGAGAAACTAAAGCACACCGTTAACGCTTGCACGCTGGTCGTTAAAGCACATGCTACGCGAATAGGGTACACAACGATTCATCTAACTTGCCTTGAATTACTTTTACAAAGAGAAACATGGACAGGAATAATTTTTTGTTACGAGTCGTTTAATTTATTCGTTCGTTAGAACGATTGGTCTGACAAATTCAAAGTCTTGTTCCGTATAAATATTTTTAAACAAGTACGTCATAAGCTTTGTATATTTTTTTTATCGCAACGAAACTGTTCAGAGAAATGTTGAAATTATTAATTACAAAAGAAGACATTTACGTTGTAAAAATGTTAGCGAAAACATTTGTGAAAAAGTTACTTTGTTATAAATTCTACAAAAAGAAATATTGAAAATCACGCGCCATTTATTCAGTTGCACGTATGAAAAGTATTTTGCATTCGCGCAAAAGAATCCCTTAAGGATACATATTTTATAATAATTGGAGTGTCAAAGTTATTACGCGGATTGGCGTATACGTGCCTTTTAATGAAACTAGGTTATTCATTTGTTATTCGTTCCTAACTTTCAACTTTATGATTTTTGCGGAATAAAATTTTATATTCCGGTTCAGTTTATAAATGATTCATTTTGAATTTAATAAAATTAGAGTTACAGCAGTGCAATTTAATAAAGAACAAATAATCATTTGTACTTTATTAAAATGTTCTTTTAGCGTCTCGTTTTAATATTTCTCTAATAATATTTTGTTAACCGTTATATTTAAATGAAGGTTTTCAAAGCAGAGACGTACTTTAACGTAGGAAATGGACGTACATTTATAATGAGAATTCAGAAGCAAAAATATTTCATACAAAAATAAATATTCCCCATGTAAATAGGTGTAAATAGCTACGTTATGACTTTTATATGTATCTAACGTTTTTCCATGCAAGCTAACGTATATTTGCTTCTTCGCTTCTTCGCTTCTGAGTAGTAAAACCTGGCATTCATGCGGTTGATAGGTAGTTACGCGCTGACAACGAAAAACATAAAATGAATAAAAAGCATGAGCCATCCTATAAAAAAAATAAAGCTGCTTTTATCTTTCATTATATATTCGTCAGAATATTGTTAATAAATATTTAAGTTCAGATTTCAGCTTAAATAAATGCATAGGATTGGACATTTATTTATATATGTATCTGTGAACGCTTTTTGACATAAAATTTTTATAACGACTAAAATGACATATTCCGATATTAAATTAATTTGATGAGAATAAAAACTGAATTTTTTAAACGAGATTTTGTATGAAGTTACATTTATTGGGAAAAATTCATTCTTTTATAATATGATAAAACGAGACTCATAGTCTGTATAAATCATTTCATGGAATATTATGTGTATGTACATGTGTTCTACGCTTTTATTATAAAAATGCTAAATGAACATAACGATCAAACGCATCGACAAATGCATTGAACATATCGATTGTTATTTTGAAAAATTGATTATCTTTTATTTGTTTCGAACTACAAATTGATTGAGACATTCGTGTTTGCTAAATTGCGAATTTAACGCAATGAAGTCGTCTGAATCCCTTGCGAGCATGTAAATATAGCGTCGAATTAACAGGTCAATTACTTGAGGTTGGAACTGAAAGAAAGAGAAAGATGGAGGAGGTCTTGCCTTTGAATGCTGGACACTTCTAAAGCCCACAGTTCGCTGAAATTGCCAGAGAATTCAATTAAATGGCAAATTAAACCATTGAACTGAATCTGTTTCCAATCGTGAGCTTGGAGGTTCTACCCTTTGAATTTTTAAACCAGTCACCCTTCTTTTGTACGTATGGTAACGAATATAATTCATAAACTAATGAAGTGTGTAATTCAATTGAAAGCTCTTTTCACTGAATCCAGTTTAGACTAAGAAAAATGATATAATAACGAAATTATCAATTTACAATTTATAGAGCGTATACTTTATTCGAAAGTGAAGTTTATTACTGCAAATATTAGTTGGCTATTTATAGCCTGTTTGAAAAGGTGATTTAATTTCGATTGATTTTCGATAAGTTTTTGTTGGTTTACTCAGGTTAATTAATCTCCAATAAAATAGAAATACCAATCCGGTAGTATAATTGCTTTCTTGCTTATTACCTTTTTACTAATTAGCGATGCACGATTCCAGACCAGTAAATATTTTTCCATCGGGAGAAGTCAGGTCGAGAGATGCAAGATTTATACGCTCGTTCTGTCAGTTATCCCAGTGTCTGTTACGCGATAGAAAATGAACGAACTGAATAATAAATGCATTATCGGCATGAAGATTGCTTGATGTAGGCCACCGCTTTTTTTTCTATCCTTCCGATACCATTTTTCTTTTTTTTTCTTCTTTTTTTTCTTTTTTTTTTTCTTTTTTTTTTCTTTTTTTTTTTTTTTTTTTTTTTTTTTGCGAAACACTTTGCTAGTCGTGAGAAGCAGCAATTCGGTAATACGAGCGGTAATACGAGCGGTAATACGAGACAAAGCGATTCAGAACTCGAATTCATTTGTTGGAACGACGCCATGGGCAAAAGTAGATAATGGAAAACTTTCTTCCAAAGACCATTTGATAGCGCCGACGTAATCAAGAGTGTGACGATATTGCCAGAGACGTTTCTGCAAATAGAAGACTAACTTATTTACGAATTGCCGTAACACGATTGCCGCTGGTAGTATGGTTAGTAATCGCTTTATTGAATTTTCGCTTGATGTGACATCGTCGAGAGTTTCTAGCGAAATTCTTCTCCCTGTAAAACTATGTTTCTACAGCAATGGCTGTAATTTTCGAGTTACCGTTTGCGAAGAAATCTTTTTCTTTGTTACGTGTAATAGATTATTTTTAAGTTTTAAGTTTTAAATTACATTGGTAACCTTCTATAATTTATTACTCGAAGGTGGTAATTTTTTCTTAAATAGTTTGTTTTTCCTATAATTTATTATAATATATTTTACTACAGAATCCTCAAAAACATGATGTATGTATATATATCCTGAAATATTATCAGTCTATTGTCAAGTTATAGAACATTATGGAAATTGCCAATTAAAGTCATAAAAAACAAAAAATAAGGAAGTTCGTTAAAATATGTGATTTTCCAATCAAGATATAGAATTTATTCGAGTAATATAGATTACGGTAGAGATGGTGACGGTAACAATGAGTGGACTGATTCTTCGTGCGAAAACAAATTGGAAGCGCAGAGCGATGTATTGTTTCAGCGAATATCGATTTTAAAGCACGGTTTTAAAGTACGTGTGCGTTTGACTAGGTGTGTTAATTAATATTGCTGTCTGATTTTCGATATGTAAATACAATATCTACATATCTTTAAACTTATGATAATTGAACTAACAATTATTTTAAATTTAAATTAAACATGATAATTGAACTAACAATTTTTTTAAATTTAAATTAATATTTATCCTTTTAAATGCAACAATTTTTTTTAATAATAATTTCACGCGTAAGTCAGCTGCGCACATATTTGATCGTTCTTTAAAGCTTGAATCTCTGCGAAGAGAAAAAATCTTTCAACCAACAAGAACTGGTTCTACGTTTTCTATCCATTTCCTTCCAGATAAATCTCTCTCTATCTAAAATCCTTATTTCCGTATTTCCTTGAAAAGGTTAAAGTCGTTTTGTATAAAATCCAACGTAGAGAAGAAGGAAGATCCGCAAAAGATTCTTTCAGCTTTCCCTATGTTTGAGCTCGAATCAAAGCAATCCTATTCCCAATAGGGTGACTATGCGTTTAACTTCTCATAGAATCTCTCTGATTCCGTGTGATACCTTCGGTGTTTTTGAAGTATGTAATTGATGTCGTAACGTCGACGCTTTGCAGTGCGAATTCAATTTTGAGTTGCAATTTCCCTGTTTGCGTGGCAAAAGCATAAAATCGATAAACACGTTTTCTTTGCCGATGGCGCACTGTAAATATAAATATTTGAATAAATATCGCGAATTTCATGTTGCTAAAAGATTTATACTATTTATTCGTAAATAACTGTTGGATATGTTTAAGTTGAAACCACTGCATTAGGTCTTTTTTCTTGTTTAAAATTATTTGTATTGGTAAATTGAATGAAAGTTCTAACATGTAATTTGTTCTTCTCTTATAAATAGTTTACGGAGGATAAAGCGTGGGTAACTCACGACTGTCGCGATCATGACACTATACATACCTATGTATAGCACGTATACTAAGCTAACTAAAATAGCAAGTCAGAGAAATGGAAACTTAGGAAAATCTAAAGGAAGATAAAACGTTCGAGCCTTGCCAGGAATATAAGATGCTAAGTAATCTTCCTAAGTAATCTCCTCCAGCTTTTTCTAGTTTGATCAATAATTATTAGTACATGTTAGGAAAATAAATAGAATTTTTGTTCTCAAGCGAGGTATAATTTAAATTTTGTATGTACACAAAAATGTTAAATATCTGTAATAAACATGGTATAATCAATTTTTTTACATAAAATTATAT
Source organism: Bombus huntii (assembly GCF_024542735.1). Lineage (NCBI taxonomy): Eukaryota > Metazoa > Arthropoda > Insecta > Hymenoptera > Apidae > Bombus > Bombus huntii. Next base: position 119,012 of record NW_026099362.1, read on the forward strand.
TGTATAGGCTATTGTTATTTAAACATTTTAAATTGGATGAAGGAAAAAAATGACGCAAATAAAACGTAGGACATTTTAATTAAAGAGACTAATATAGAGATTTATCTACTTAACTGTGATTAAATCATCTCCACTTAACGCTCTACCTCTTCTATTAATTATGCTTCGTTAAACTATGATTACAGAGGATGGGTTTTTTGATAAAATGACATTCTGACAAATATATATAGATCGATATATATATAGATATAGATAGACAAATATATAGATTCTTACAACAGTAGTTATGAATGAACAGTAGTTATTGTATCAATTCCGTTCTTCAGAAGCTTCATTTGTGAAAAGACAATTCGCCAGAATATGGATTCACTGTAGTTATAGCTGTAGGATTTCAATCTAGTTGACAGACTTGCTTTACGTAGAGAATATCTGTCTCTTGTTCTACCTTATCGCGATTCTCTCCTCATCTTATACGCTTTGTCGAGCAAAGTAATATTGGCATATATCTCGGCTCTGGTTACAATCATTAGTTTCCGCCTAAACGGTTAGAATCACATAGCTCGCGCTCTACTCTCGTTTATTCAACATTCAGGCCATATGGTCGCATGCGACGAGTTTTATGTTAATTCCGACCGATTACAATACCTTTCTTTCGTTTACAAGGAACGACGAGACTGGCAGTTGCGTGATTTCCAATGCAAAAGCCGCGATATCTGCACGATAACCTAACCTCAACCGATTTTGTTGTACTATTCTTATGTGGACTTCGTTTGTACCACAACTTCGTCGTAACAAAAATAGAATACGTAGAACACGGCATTCCGTTATGCGATATTGTCGATTCCTAACATCCGAAAAATCAGAGATAATTTTTTCCCTACAGTTGTACATTTGTGTGAAAAATTACGAACGTAAAGTTGTTTGGTGCATGCACAGTCCTCCCCTCCCCTGCATTTGCGTGGACATGCTAGAAAGATTCACTTTTCCACGGTGAAACTGTATGAAATGTATTATAATTTCATTTTTACAAAGGTCGAACATCCTACTATGCATAAATTTAATATTAATATAAGCAGGTTTCGTGTTAAGTATTACATCTGACGTATAAGCACACGTGTGTACGAGCCTTGGTTTTAAATGTCTTATAGTAGACACCGAAAAGATTATTCAGTTGGATATCTGACTCAACATCAATATTTTACTAGGAGATAACATGTTAAGAACACGTTGGTGGATGGCATGGGAGATGATGAATGAAGACATACTTCTGTGAGATACATAAAATAGTAGTCAGAACGTATTTTGGCGCTTGGGGACAGCAACAGCTGGTGATACTGTCATACACCTCCATTTATAAACTTTCGAAAATCGATGTGACCTTCAAACTTTAGTGTATTCTGTTTCACAGCACAAAATGTTTCCGAAACGTACGTTTATTGTTACAATGAACTTGACTAATGGCTCTGAAATACTATCCTTGAAAAAACAATGGGGGAATTGGAGCAAAAAAAAGAAGGAAATAAACAAAGACCTTGTTGGTTCGTAAAAATAAAATATGCTACAGGAAAAACTTTTTCCAACGGATTGAGATGCGACGAGCTTTAAAAGCTATGACGCGAATCGAGCGTTTGTCTACAAGAGCGCATTTTCGGTGGATATATAGATATACATGTATATGTGACGAAATATACTAAAGCAATATTGACCCTTTGTCGCTGAAAGTATCAAACTACAAAACTTCCTTTCAAATTTTCAGAATAAGGAAATCAGGATCATGATAAATAATTGGAACATAATTAAAAATAATATATCTTCTCTATAAGATAATGAATACATTGGTTCATTTAATTTTTATGGATATTCAAACGCTTCTGTGAAATAAAACGTCAAGATTATAGAGTATAAAATTCATAGCTATGAAATAACTAAAACTCTGATGTATTATTAAAAATATACGTTAGGTTGTATGTAGTGATACATACAAAGATTACATGTACAAACCCATAATTAACACAATGCTACCGCAACCATTCTGCAATCTACCTTGCCCAAAACACTCTTCCAGTCACCTCCAAACTCTTCAATTCTCTCCACCTAATCACCCACAAACCATTCACAAACATGCAATTCGACGATTGATCTGTACAATTGATCGATTTCTTTTTACTACAGCCATGCAGAAAATTTCGCCTTGGAAAAGAATGTTGTGATTTCGAATGTCTGGATCACCTGAAGAACGTTACCGGAAGTGGTAAAATTTATGTCCTTGATTATGATGAATCCTCCAGCTCCTCGACTCAGCGACAAACGCTACTCTGGGTGATGAGCGTAATGGTGCTATTGCGGCTTGTTTAATTTTTCAACAAGGATCCAGATGGCGCCGTTGACGGAATTCTTTCGCTATAAACGTCAACGATCAACATCAGCCATCAGGCAATTTCATATTTGTGACTTATTTCTTCTGTGTTATTTCTTCTAATTTTATTGTTAGTTCTTCAATTTGTATTCCAAAAGATTGAACTCTTTTTACGTGCGTGTGTGTTTTTCTTTTTTTTGTAACTCGTCGAGTTGCAATTCTAATTTTTGCACTTCCTCCTTCATGTCCTCTATGTGTTTCTCGAACTCTTGTGTCGTCCTGTCTTTGTCGGAACATTCTACTTGAAGATCAGCGAGTTGATGCTCGGGATCGTAATTCAATTTTTGGTCGTTAGCAGTAATAAGCTCACGTAACTTCACTTTTGAACTTGATCTTGTTTGGTCTTGATTGTGTTTTCGTGGTGCTTGTGGTGTTCTAAAAGTAATCGTCACGTTACTTGCATTTTTAGTGCACATTGATACACTGCACTCTGCAGTTCTCCTATTTTCAAACTTGCTTCATTTAAGGTAACTTTATGAATTTCCGATTGATGCTTTAACATTTGATGTAAGCCTTCTATTGCTGTTTCACGTTCTTTCAACTGTTCATTAAATTCGTTGTTTAGCATATCCACTCGAGAAATTCCGAGTTCTTGAGCATCGTTTCTTCTTTTAGAAATTTGGCCTATTTTCTCTCGCCTGCTGCTACATGTTGCTGTCATTTTATCAACTTCTTTCTTCTTTTTTTTTCTTTTTTTTTTTTCTTGAACTTAAAATCTTGATTTAAGGTTTGTGTTTCACTATATGATTTATTATTATTAACTAGTTCAACATTATTTTCAGTAGATTTTTTTTTCGCGTGATTTTTATACTTATTTAAATAGTTTTACACGAACAAATGCATCGTACGTCAGATATACCATTTTTAATAAATTGTCGCCTTTACAACTCGAGTTACCTCTGAACGAGTCGCATGATTGATCAATAAGCCATGAGTAATTATGCAAATTCAGTTTTTTTTTCATCTATCTATCTGAATATTATAACAAAGACTTTACATTGAATATTTTATTAAAATTGTAAGTTTTTCATAAACGCTTCAAAATCCACAGTCTATTGATCAACTCCTCTATCCTTTCTCTTTCTCCTCACTAAAATAGATAAATTCCTAATGTAGTTTGTGGATAATATTTCTTTTTTTTTTTTTTTCTAAAGCAAATCACATTTATCATCTGATATATTTTTTTAAATAATTTCTGTCTGTACATTTTCTTCTTTTCCCTTACTCCTCTTTCTCTTTCTAATGAATTCTTTTTATTCCGTAAAATAGTTTTTGTATATTCAATTTTGTTAAGTGCAATCCTTATTTCTGATAACTTACTTTTATTAGATAATTCTTGTGAATCTTCTACTACATCTTCCATATCATTTTGAGTGCGGCTTCTACCTTCAGTAAATTTAATATCTTGAACCGTATCATTAATTTCAATAGCTCTTTCGGTATCAAGTAAATCGCACTTATTATTTAATATACCTTTTGAATTGACTTCTGTCTCTGTAGTTTCTTCTTCTGTATCTTCTTCGAGTTTTCTTCGTTCTTCTAATCCACCTTTCTCATTTTCTAGGATCTTCCTTGTTGTTACGCCGCCTAAAACATCTGCACGCCAGCCCGCGCCAGCTCGCACCACCGGACAACAACCAGCCTGCGTAACGTCACTTCGACCCTCAATAAACCTAAGGACCCACCATAACTTTCACTTCCCTGTAGTGTTTCGCCATGTGTCTTCAATCCGTTTGTCTTGAAGAATTTCTAAAGCTTAAAAATATTCTCGAAACACAGTCGGTTTTTAGAGAGGTCCTTGGGTTTATTAGACGTACTTAAAACACGGAGAAAACGGGTATGCACCCATTAGGAAAATCCGAATAGCCCTCTAATAAAACAAGCTATGTTTTCCTCACGCACACAGTCATCTATCCACCACGATGGTAGGAGACTTCCTACTCATCCCTTCGAGCAGTAGTGCAGGTCATGACCAATCGACACCGCGGTTCGTTACCCTCACTTTTCCTAACGAAAGTGGGGACAACGAATCCGCGTTCTTTAGGCACAGGGGCATACCCACACCGAACTTTTCTTCTGTATTAGAAAAAGAGCGACAGTCAGTCTAAAAACTAACGCCTAACGCGGCAGTCTACACATAGCGCGAGAGTCGCATACTTTACGAAAATCTTTTGTCGGTTCTCGGTGTTGTCGAACATACATCTTCTCTCCTAAATATATTATAGTGCTAAGTACATTAATACATTAATCTCCATTATAAGAGCCCTGCTCTAGCGTACATATCTATCACATCTTCGTGCGACAAGTTGTTAACTATTTATTTCTCTACGTCAGTGTAATCTGTAAAGTGTTGGAAATATATAATTTATAATTCAGTGAATCACAGTGTTATACAAACTCAATCACCCCTATTATCTCAACGGAAATCAGGGGATCGATCAATTCGTGGTGTCGATTGATATAATCGTACGACCCCCGTTGACGTCTCTCCTCGCGGTTACGTCTCCCCGCAATTGGTCGGAATTTACACTTGTATTTTCATCTTCTTTAACTTCGACTTTATCCGATCTCCTAGGTCTGCCTCTATGTTTCGCTTCATCAGTTGCTATTACACCCGTTACTGCATTATCATTTTCTACAGATTTATACCTATCGCTATCACTAGCTGTGTTCGTTAAAAGAACTTCCCTTCGTTGACGAACTTATCAGTTGTTTCGTTTTCACTATCTGAAATTGATTTTTGTTTAACACCTCTTTTTTCTTCTTTGGCAAATTTATTTTCTACATTTTCCGATGCCTTTTGTTTATTAATTATTTCAGACTTGTCTTCGATTAATTTCGTCTTTAAAGCGCTTCGCAAAATTTTATTTGTGTTTGATTGTCTGGTTTGATTATAAACAATTTCTTCAAATTTTGCAGCAACATTATAACGACTGCTCCGTTTACTACTATCTAACATAGATGGAGATGGATTCTTGTCATCTTTATTCTCTAAAGACTTCTCTTGTGTATTAGCATCTAAATTTCTCGACATAAGATCTGCTGAAGTTTTTTATTCTGTAGTGTCACACGCATTTTTCGCTGTCATCATTTGGTCTTCTTCTATAAGCAAATGTTCATTATTGTAAGCATTATCTCTTGCTTTTTGTATGGATTCTAATGATATATTTTGTTCAACGTTGTCTATTGATTTTGTATCATTTTCAGCAGTTGATTTACTAACTGCTTCTAATTCCTTCGTTTCAATTTGGTTTTCTTTATTTGTATCGCCGTCCAAAATATTTCTCATTGAAATATTATCCTTCTTGTTATGATCTTTTTCTGCTTCTCCTAAACTTTTACTTTTTTTGTCGAACCGTTCTTGTAAATTTTGAGTATCTTGTGACGAAGATGGTGACAAATCATTATACAATACTGCAATATCTTCTTTCCTTCGTTTCACAGACTCTTTCTGGTATTCTGTTGAGCTATTGACATCAAACATTAAGTCTGTTTTAATGAAAATATAATCCTGTGAAGCGGTGTCAATTGATACTTTCTTTTCATAAGAATTTTCTACATTAGACTGCAATTCTTTTGAAAATTCTTTCAAAACCATTTCTTCATTTCCTACAGTAACGTCTGTTTTCTCCAAGCTTTTGTTCAAATTATTAGAAACTAAACTACCCTGATAACTCCGACTAGTCGCTACTTTAATAGTCTCCTTTAACAGTTTTCTTAACTTGATTTCGTTCTGCTTCTGCATAGCGTCTAGTATGGCCCGAATACTTGGATCCACACCAGTAGCCATAGCCAAGCCGGTGAAAATTATCCTTTGTTCCGTGGTATATATATAGGGTAAAACGAATGGTAGACCGCAGCATAGTGGTTTCCAACGATCCACACTTGTTCTAATTCCTCACTCAACGTCTTTCGTGTCCATTGACGTAGAAAAAAGTAAGTTATTGTAATATCGGAATATATTAAAGGTGTAATTTTGTCCGATTAATTATAATTTATTAATAATGGATTGAAAATACAGATATTACAGACAGAAAATACAGACAGAGAAACGATGTTTGATTAACAGGAAAACTAAATGCAACGCTCGTATTTACATCAAATAACTTGACAACTATTTGGTAACTCTCTCTCTCTCTCTCTCTCTCTCTCTCTCTCTCTCTCTCTCTCTCTCTCTCTCTCTCTCTCACTAGCAACTCTAACACTCGACAACACTCGCAACTCAATTCTAACGACTCTATGCTTCGACGTCTCGATCAACTCTGAACCTCGCCAATGCATTCCTGCTCGGTCCTGCACGCACACACACGCACGCACGCACACACACACACACACACACACACACACACACACACACACACACACACACACACACACACACACTTTTCGGCTCACATACTCTGGCCTCTCGATTGCCACTCCTTGAAATATGAAACCGTACTTCTGTTTTGACGCTGCTTATCTTTTCTCGCGTCACTGTTACTAGGCGCTCTTGGATGTAAACAAACCACAAAAAGACGGCGTACACGGTGTTTTCTAATTTCAGCCGATCTCCAATCAAAGCTATTCTACGATATTACATTATCGTATAATAATAAGCTTTTAATCGTTTAATAATAACTCGTCAAGTAGAAATTCCACACGAAGCATTGTGAAGAATAATACTTGAAGAAGATCTATGTTCTTACGAGATTGGCTGTCTACAAGAACTTTGTTGGATAGATTGTATCGTTTGACGAAAATTTTATTGTTGAAAGTTAAGAAAGTTGGAAAGAAAACCCACGCTGTCTCGAAGATGTCTTGTTTTTCAGATGCTGTAAATTGACAAATAACTAGATATTAGTATTGACATTATTTGATGTCATATCTGACCTTAAAGTATAAATAAAATCAATCTAGGAATTAATGAAATTTCAAACATTTTTTCTAAGAAAACAGAAGTTTCGTTCCTCCTAATGAGTATCACATGATGCAATAGAAAAATAATTTAACATTGAAAATCGTGTCAAGATCAATTTCGAAGCTATAAAATCGTCTTAAAAAAACGCTGTGATAAAAAATTTTTTGACACCTTGTACAAAGGTGTATATCAACGTAAGTGTACCTGTATGTCTATATTCGAGATTATTTATCTATTCAAGATAGCAAAGTAAAAATACTATATAGAGGATTTAATTAATGTGTGGATCAACGTATGTATCACTATATGTAACAATAATATTGACTGTATATGTACGTGTGTAATAAAAGATTTCCGGTTTACAATGTTTACGATACTGATATAAAAATACCATATAGAGGATTTAATTAACGTGTATATCTACGTATATATCATTATATGTAACAGTAACATTATGTGCATATGCGTATAATATTGGTTAAATGTTAAATGTTAAATGTTAATATTGGTTAAATGCGTTAAAGTGAAATGTTATTTACCTATTCAAGATAGCAAAGTAAACATACCATATAGAGGATTTACTACTGTTAACACTCGGTATTCTCGTATTCAAAGTATTTAACCAAATAATTTGGGAATCCAGCGGACGAGCTTGTATTTAATATGATTATATTTAATATAACAACTTTACTCAATATACGCGTAGCATTTTAAATGTCATGAGGGTTGCAGCGGACTCAATTTTAATGTACCTCGATATCTTAGCTTCTTATAATATCCTAATAAAATGTTATTTATCGATTACAATTGTCCTGTCGTATTTTATAGTGTTTGCTTTATAAATGTGAACTTTATTCAAAAAGAGTTCATCGATGATTATCCATTACAGGTTGTTAATAAACCTGAATTATGCACAAAGGAATTGCCGTTAATAACTTAAGATTCTCTGCCCGTCGTACAGGGTACATATAGTAATTATTCTCGACGATCGTAACGTTTAAGTCCAATTCGAGCTTATAGTCCCATGCGAGTTAAACAACGACAATAGTTTGAATTTCTATTTGTTCGTTTGTCGTCTGTTTATACCCGGAGCACCTGCTGTAAACCAATACAAAATTTATTAGATCTATAAATAACACATATAAAACTTATTAATTTATAATTAATATAAAATAGGAGAGCACGAAACTTCCTATTTTATGGATATGTTAAATCTTTGTAAAAAATACCATATCATTAGTATCATTTTAATCGTTCTAAAGGATTTAGCCGCATAAAGCTGTGACCCTTGGAAGAATCGATGTTCACGCGTGACAAATTGAAATTGTGCGAAGGTTCCGGTACGAACATCACAAGCCGAACATCGATACCAGGGGCACAGGCACATGTTCTGGGTTCATTATATATTTATAAAGGGCTGACGATTCAGTGGATGGTCCGGGTAAATTTAAATTGTAAATGAACGCATTGCTGGTTTCAAGTAAAAGCCTGGATAAGAGCGGATATGGTATGAGAGTCTGTCGTGGAAAGGGGAACAGGCCGCTTTTATTTGTAAAGTTTGAATCTCCTCGATATTGAAGATGTTGAAGCTGCAAGTATGTATTTCATTTTAATCCATTCGAGACCGAGATTTAATTGTAAAACGATACCTAGGTGTCGGTACGATCTGAATGTTTAGTTAGAATGATTCTGTGTTTTACTCTCTCCAGGGTATCCTTTTCATACTTTGATTTTAAATCGATGACAATCTTAAATAGTATGCCTCATATTTTTAAAATATAAAATTATATACTATGTTATTCTATAATGTATTATGTACAGTTATATATATATATATATATATATATATATATATATATATATATATATATATATATTATATTATATTATATTATATTATTTATTACATATATATATTATATTATTATTATATATATATATATGTATATATATATATAATAATAATATATTGAAAAAAATATGAAATTAACATGATATATACATTACTACATAAGTTATATATAAAATATGTATATTATACCCTTGCCTACTGACTGATATGAATTTCTTTCGGTCTCGAATGCGTTAAAAGAGAGCGCAAAGAAGACGAAATTACTTATTGTAATTAGTAAAACGACCTGAGAGGCAGACAGGTACAAGAAAGAAGGAATATTATATTAGCGGCATTATCATGTTTTTGCTCTCTTTAAGTCTTTCATCGAGACAGACAATCTACAGGTATTAATCGACCAATTTCTCCAAGCTGATAACTTCGAATTGATGTTTATATATAAGAAGTGTTATGTGTTAATCTGTCTAAATGTTTAAAAGGTGTTATAAATTAAATGTTGTTAAACGATACGTAATTGCCTTTTGATCGTAAATTTTACTATCAAGGGGTCTTTTATGTATGCGTAATCATTGTGAATTATAACAATTTATGTGATCGATATTAAAGGTGTTTAAAAGCATATTATTATTATATATTATTATTCTATTCTCCTATATTATTATCCTATATTATTATAGCATTCCTATATTATTATAATATCCAATTACATGTTGATACACAAGATATACAGATTATTATTTATAACGTTTTGGTTTTCTTAATTGAGTCATTCATTTAGTACAAATGATAAGAAATTAGTAATAATTCGCAAAAAAAGGATATTGTAGTAGAAATATTATAAAAAAACATTTTCTGTTTTAGTGTAGAGTTACTCCTTCTTACAGACAGTGTCGTACAAATCTGTACGTCTCTGAGAAAATGTAGGTATCTGAGCCCTTACTTCCTCAACAACTTTTAGATCTGATAGAAAAAAGAAACATACGAAGTAATAAGTAATGCTTACTAATAAATTCAACAAATACAGAGGAAGATGGCTAAATCGATAAATTAACGAGACTAAAAATTAATTACATCATGGATCTCTCGCTTTTAATTTTAAGCTGTAAATTACCGATATCGGTGACTGCCATATTCTCTTGAGTTTCCAAATCGTAAAGAATCTTTCCCCAGGGATTGGTCAACTGTGTATGTCCCCATGCGACGTAACTTGCTGAAGGAACACGAGCCGGTGATATGCAAGCAACGTATAATTGATTATCATTCGCTCTGGAACGCTGAAGTAATGACCAGTGCAGTGGTCCAGTGGTCATATTGAATGCCGCTGGATATATCAGCATTTGGCAACCTAACCCAGAGAAGCAGGAAATATGAAGCCACCGAATACCAATTAACTTCGTAGTTGCACGGTTCACATTCCATCATTTCTGAATATGCGAGGACAGTCCTCTTATTGTGCTTTTAATTCTTTTATTTGTTTCATTTTCAGCAAATATACTGGTTTTTTAAATTAAGCTTCTTTTTATACAGATATTTAATTTTTTGCTAGTTAAGTATTGATCGATTAAGTTACTGTACCTTTGTTCCGATAAATGCGTGCCATTTCCTCGAATCTAATATCATAGCATATGCCAATACCTATTTTGCAGCCCTTCACATCGAACGTCGTTAGGGAGTTACCAGGACTGAGTGAATCACTCTCTCGAAAAGTAATCTTATTAGGAATGTCGATGTCGAATAGATGTACCTAATAACATAAAAATGTAGTCGCTAATTCTATTGCTGCAACTTTTGTAATTTAATATCAAAGTTACCAACTCCTAAACTTTAATTATTTTTTATTTAATAACTGACAGCGTTTTTATCACTTTCTTTTATTAAAAAATCTTATCATTTAATAATGTTTAAAAAGGAGAAAAAATAAGTATTTTCGTATGTGAAAAATTTATATTACACATTACAACAAAAATGGGCGTTTTCCGTATCATAACGTATTTTATAAACCGTAAATTATAGAATTGGTTATAGTATACGTATGTACATATGTATATTCCTAAATTATTCCTAGATAGAGTCACTTTCTTCACCCCAATATTTTCAAATTCAAAGCCATAAAGGAATATATTACTTACCTTTCGGTGTTTTGCTATCAAAGTTCCATCGGGACCCCAAATAGTACAGGTATTGTACAATTTATCGCCCTCTATTTCAGGCATCGTACCACCAACTACATAGATGTTGTTTTCTTTAGCTGCATTCGATAAAGCAACGCTCGTTTCACCATCAGGAATACTCTCGGCGTATTTTCGAAAGTACTCTGCATTGCAATATTTCAATTAATGAAAAATAACTGTCTTTTGTTCCAACCATAAATTAAATTGAAATTTTTGTCAGTTTTTTATTTTTTAAATTATTAAAATAACTAAGTTTTATATCTCGACTTAATTAAATATGCAATTACTTAGCTAACAGTATATATAATAAATTGTTTCTACAGGTTCAAAATGAAAAATGAATATTTAGAAATATTTAATTACGACAATGCTATTTGTGTTAGCATCAGTGGCTTGTTACTCTACGACTTTGCTAGTACTTTTTGAAACATAAAGTTAGTTTTCAATTAACACTTATACTAGAGGCGGAATTATAAATGCAAAATAATTGATAATACCAATTTATAAGTACCTAATTATTAGTATCTTAAAAAATATATTTATACAAAAATCACGATAATCATGAAAATGGGGAAATCCTATATTCTCGACTCAATTCACAATCTTTATGGAAGTATAAACGGTAAGGTAATTTGTCTACTTTTACTTTTTTCTATATAGTTGTTACACACATGGTAAATTATTGAAAAAAAAAACAAATTATTACGTATTCCATATGGTGAATTAAAGCATTCAGGAAGAGCTATAATATCAGCATTGCGCTCTTTTGCGCTAGAAATGTAGGAAACTGCCCGCTCTACATTTTTGCGTTTTACTTCATTTACTTCAAGTTGTACCAACGCCAAGCGAAATGCTAAAATGTTGGAAAAGTTAAATACATTCGGTTATATATTTCCCATACTTTTTATCTATAAATACTTTTTACATAGTGAATACTTACTCGACATCGTTCGCACTACTTGTTTAGCGATGTTTGTAAGTATCATAATGTTGAGGTTATGTATGGTACTACTCAATATCAACATTACGTAAGCAATACGCAGGGATTTTTAATAATTCTTGGTAAAGTTTAGGACATTAATTTTGATGTAATTGTAAACATTATTTGTTCACAATTTGTCCATTTACTTTGCAACAAAAAGAACGCATCTGCAAGCGTGTTAATCGGATAACGACGAACTTCATTTCGCAAACACCGACACGTGAAACATTTTGAAGTTACGTCGACGCGAGAGTAATTGGTTCCCTTAAATTCCTCAATTTCCATTTCTTTCGCCATGTATATTCGAGTATTGCATTTGAATTGCAGAGCAGTCGAAAGTAGAGGAGCACCTCGCCGATATATCGACAGGAACATGAATTTTTTTTCATAGGGCGAATATTTTTTCCATTGAATTATTAAACCGAGTCAAATTTTCAAACTCAACCACTTAATTTAATCGTTTTACATAAAACATTTCAATCTTTTTTCTTCTAAATACTTTACCTATATTTCATCTGGCTGAATATTCCATATTTTTAAAGCTTGTTGATAATTACAAATACGTAATTATCATTCTGAAGCTAGAAATTTGAAGTAAAATTGCTCTGCGCGAAAGGAAATAATTCAACGTTTTATATATAGCTGTTAAAATGATATAAGTTTCAGTAAAATAGCTTCACTAAAATTTGTGGTTTTTTCCCTTTTCTATTTTTTTTTTTTTTTTTTTTTTGGTTTTATGTGTTCAAGGGCGAACGTTCCCTCTCATTTCCTGTATTTTTATGAGGAATTTAGCCTTTTTACACCACGAGAGCCTCAACGTTTTCATTTTCACGCTTACGCTACGCTCGTTAAACACGTTCTAATGAGACCATGTGCTGACATTGCGAGTTTTATTATTTTCGCACAATAATTTATCATTTTAGATTTCAAATATTACATTCATACATTTTTCGTTGTAAATTTCTTTCTCTATTTAAACAATTTACCATTGTTGCTACAATAAATCAATTAATTAAATTAATTGATCAGTTTAAACTTAAAATATCATTTCATAAGTTTTCGTCACTTGAATCTAAAAACAACAGAAAACGGATCATATTCAACGATCACAAAACGATAATAGGACATTGTGTTTCTTCTGAAGGGCATGAAATTGTCAGGAGATTATGCCATAAATGAAATTGGAAGCTGGCTGGTCAAAGGGATTAAACTCGGTTAAACTCAATTGTGCTATATTGCACAAAGACTTGAGAACTGCTACCAAATATCTACTAGCTTAAAGGTGTGCTGATTACACCTTACAAATTGTAATTATATTTCAAATACAATCTCCTAAGTAATAAGTAAATTAAATTAATACTTTACCTAGAATCTGTGATACATTAATATAACAAAAATACATTTCTTAAATTATTCATTAATTTGCAATGTAATTAGAATATTATCTTTATTTTCTGGTGTCTTTATTATTCTTAAAAGATACGCTGCTTGTTTGCAAATTTAACACTACGTATGCTATTAATAAATCATTTTATATTTAATTTTGCAACCTTCAATCATTGTTAAAATTGATTGATAATACCGTTGGTTAATAGAAATTTGAAAATGCTCTCGTTTCCACTCGATTAAAAGGTAATTGCACAAACTGTCACAGTGTTGACTACAAATCACGTGTGTCGTTCTATTAAATTTATACACAATAGTATTTATTCTCGTTTTAATTTAAAATGAAATGTGTTATTGTATTTTTTTTTTTTATTTATTTGTTGAGATTACAATCAATTCTCGCGTTGAGAATTTTCAGTAATTTTTCTGGCGTGGCGCAGTGACATGGCTGTTTATTTACAATAAGTTAATACTTATTATAGATAGGTATAATTTATAAGTAATATAAGTAAGTGCATATGCTTAATTTGGATAATTAAATGAATCTAACGTTTAGGTCTAGCGGGTAGTGCCTCTTCAGCCTGCGAATCTGGTCCGTCGTATCGAGTAGTCCAGTGATTAGGGGGTTTCGGTGTTTGTTGATTCTTTTGCTATATCTGTCGCTATATTTTGCTATTTCCTCTTTGACGGTGGGTATCTTGAGGTCGCGGTGTATTGTTTCATTGGTTACATACCAAGGTGCGTCAATTAGGGATCTTAGCGTTTTCGATTGAAAGCGTTGGAGTATTTCAATGTTGGAGTTACTTGCTGTTCCCCATAGTTGGATTCCGTAGGTCCAGACAGGTTTTATTACGGTCTTGTAGAGGGTAATTTTATTCTGTATATTTAGTTTGGAGCGTCGGCCCGTGAGCCAATAGAGTTTTTTTAGTTTGTCCTTTAGTTGCTTCCTTTTATCTGAGATGTGTGTCTTCCACGTTAGTCTCCTGTCCAGGGTCATGCCCAGGTATCGGACTGTGTCCCTGCTAGGAACTGTTGCATTGTTGATGGTGACCTGGGGGCAGGTTTGTTTTCGGAGCGTGAAGGTTACATGTGAGGATTTCTTTTCGTTGACTTTGAAGCCCCATTTGTGAAACCACTTTTCCATGGAGTCGAGACTTCGCTGGAGAGTGGATGAGGCTATTACCGGGTCTGCGTGGGTAGCCAATAGCGCTGTGTCGTCTGCAAATGTCGCTATTGTTATATCGTTTGATATAGGTAGGTCGGCAGTGTAGATGGAGTACAGTAGGGGTCCGAGGACACTACCTTGGGGTATGCCGGCTTCTATTGGGAATGTTGCGGAAGTGGCGTCTAGGCATTTAACCATGAATTGTCTATTGGTTAGGTAAGATTTTAGGATGGAGTAGTAGGGGTGGGGTAGGATCTTTTTAAGTTTGTATAGTAGCCCTTCATGCCATACTTTATCGAATGCCTGTTGGATGTCTGGGAAAACCGCTGAGCAATATTTTTTCTTTTCGAGTGTTTGGCTGATCGTATGAGTTAAGCGGTGGATTTGCTCTACTGTAGAATGATGTTTTCGGAAGCCGAATTGGTGATCTGGGAGTGTTTTCAAGTTCTCTAGGATTGGAAGGAGTCGGTTCGTGAGCATCTTCTCGAATAGTTTGGACAGGGTAGGTAAAAGACTGATTGGGCGATAGGAGCAGGTTTCGTATATCGGTTTACCGGGTTTAGGGATGAGGGTAATCAATGAGATTTTCCAAGCCTTAGGATAGTGTTCCAGGCGAAGGATAGCATTAAAAATCGATGTGATGAATGCTATCCCTTTTGTGGGAAGTTCCTTGATTGCTCTACTGCCTATTAGGTCGTGTCCTGCTGCTTTCTTGGGGTTTAGGCGACTGATTGTTTCTATAGTCTCTGCAGAGGAGAAGGGTTCGATAGGAGGGGACATTTGGAAGGGGGTGTGCAGGTATTCAGTAACGTCCGCGGCGGCTTTGGGGGAATGGGGTTTGAATACTTTTGACAAGTGTTTTGCAAACAGGTCGGCTTTTTCTATAGGGCTTCGCGCCCATCCACCTTGCGGACGGCGGATAGGTGGGATTATTTGTGGGGGGCGTGTGAGTTTCCTGGAGGCCTTCCATAGTGAGTAGTTGGCGTCGGCTGTGGGGGATAAGCTGGCGAGGTATTTATGGAAACAGTCGTTTTTATAGTTTCTTAAGGTTCTGGATAGCTTTCTAGTTGCGTTGTTAAGTTTGCGTTTGTCCTCCGGTGTTCTATGGGTCTGCCATACTCTTCTTAGTCTACGTTTTTCTGCTATTTTTTTTTTAGTATGTATTGGGGATATTCTTGTTTGCTGTTAGATGGCTTTGTCGGTGTGGAGAGGCGGATTGCGTTTATTATGCTCGTGTTTAAGTATTCCGTGGCTGCTTCGATATCTTCCTTTGTTTTTAGTGGGGTGAAGGCTCTGAGGTCGAGTGTGTAAAGACTTCTCTGAAGAGCTGCCAGTTGGTGTGTTGGTTGTGAATGGAGCCATTAGGTGTATTCTCGATGATTGTTGAACTGACTGTTGCTATCACGGGAGAATGATCAGAGGAGAGATCAGCCGAGGAGTTGATCTGGACGTGTCTTGATGGGATATTTTTAGTTATGAAGAAGTCGAGAAGGTCGGGTATTTTGTTGGTGTCAGTGGGCCAGTATGTGGGTTCGTATGTGGTGAGGTAGTTGAGGTTGTTGTTTATTATGCTGTTTAAGAGGTTTTTGCCTCTTGCTGTAACCAGTCTGCTGCCCCATTGGATGTGCTTGGCGTTATAGTCTCCTCCAACTATGAATCTATTGCCCAGGGTGTCCAGGAAGTTATCAAAGTCTTCTTTGGCGATGGAGTGTCTGGGAGGGCAGTATACTGCTGAGGTGGTGATTGAGCCATGACAGTCTTCTATTGCTACGTTTGTTGCTTGGAGGTAGTCTTTCTGGAATGATGGAAGTTCGTAGTGCTTAATACTTGCTTTGATTATTATTCCGGTGCCACCGTGGGCCTTTCCGCTGGGGTGTTGGGTATGGTAGAATTTGTAACCATTTATTTTCAGGTAGCTCTTGTCGGTGAAGTGGGTTTCCGATACGAGCATTACGTCGATTTGCTGGTGTTTTAAGAAGAGTTCTAGTTCAAGTTTGTGTTGCGCTAGACCGTTGGCGTTCCAGAGTGCTATGCGCCTTGGTTTTATTTTGAGTCGGGGCGTGCTAATTTTTCCACGATGAGTGTTAGTAGCGATAGCAAGTGATTTATTTGCTCCGATTGTTTCTCTATTAGCTTTTCAAGCCTTGAGGAGTTGTCTGTGTTAGGTGGGTTGGGGACACTGTTTTGGGGAAGGTTCCTTTGGCTGTTCGGGTTATTTTGGATGCCTTGTACTGCTTGGGCATAGGAGGTTGAGGTGGAGATGAATTTGGAGATGGTAGGACTGGGTGTTTGGTTGGTTGAGGGGGTTGGGGTAGTCGTGAATTTCGGCGGGCTGGGTGTTTGGTTGGATACCTCTTTTGCTCTGAGCTTAGGGTACCTGTTCGTGTATAGTGTTTTATATGCTGGGCAGCCTTTGTAGTTGGCAGGGTGGTCCCCTTGGCAGTGGATGCATTTCGCTGGGGTTTCCGGTGATTTGGCGCACTGGTCAGTGGAGTGAGTGCCTGCGCATTTAACGCAGCGGAAAGTATGGTTGCAGTATTTCTGCGTATGACCGTACCTTTGGCACCTTTTGCACTGCACTATTTCTTTTTTCACGAGCGGTGGTTCGATCTTTACTATCGCGTTCATTAGGCGACTGATGTTGTAGATTTCCTTATTGTTCGGCTTTTGTTTAATGTCTAGGAAGAATAAGGATAACGGGTCTTTCGAGACTCTATGCCTTATATTACTTACGTTGATGACTTCGTGGCCGAGTTTTGAGAGTTCGTATTTTAGTTCGTCTATGTCTGCTGAGTGGTGTATGTTTCGTAGGACCACCCGGAAAGGCCTTTCCTGTTTGAGCTGGTAGGTGTGGAAGTTGGCGTTCAGGGTCCTGAGTGTCTTGGTGAGTTTTCTGTAAGCTTCTGGGTTCGTCGGTAGTATTTTTACTTTGTTGTTGCTTATCTTAAGGTTATATTCCTCCTTGCTGATATCTCTCTCTAGGGACTTGATCATTGTCTGTATGTCAATGACGTCGTCCACAAATATTGGTGGGGGAGGGGGGATTCTCTGTGAGTGTTGGTTTGGTGGCGGTTCTACGATTTCCATGGCGTCGTTTGAGGATTCCAATACGGCGAACCTGTTGTGTGTGTTTATTTGCGTTGCTGTTTCTATTTTCCTTTTCTTTGTAGTGTTAGCGTCGTTAGTGCGGAGAGTTCTGCTACACTTCTGCCACGGGGGGGGGGGTAGCACGGGGTAGCTGCGAGTCTGCTCCGGAGAGCCTGGTCGCGGTTGCTGGGCCATCATCGAGCTAGTTAATTCGGAATGAACAACTAGTCGTGAGGCTGTGAGGCTAGTATTCGGGTTGGGGTTAGGTGCGTGGGATTTTCTTCTCCCTAAAGGGTAAGGGACACTTAGCTGTGTTCTCTTTCGACTCAGATTTCTCAGATTTCTTGAACGATAAATGTTTATTCACTCTAATGTCAATGAGTACACTTGATACAGGATTCGCGATTGTATTCGGTTCGCGAATGCGCGGTTATAAGATAGAGCTTGGATAGCTACGATTCGAGATACGCTGCGAGTGCGGACAATGATTGCACGAGATGTCGAGAGCTTAGATAATTATTCGGCTCGAACCGTGTAAGTATAACGATCGTGATATACTGCGGTAACTCGCGGTAATAGACTGACATTTTTGTCGCGATGCTGCTGCGGAGGAAGACTCGTTGGGATGTGTCTAAGGATGCGAAGGCATCCTTCGGGATTCGTTGAGAAAAGCTTTGAGAGGGTGTTGCTAGCGGGCAGCGTCGTACGTGAGAGATAGCAGATTTCTCGTGTGTCCCCGTGGTAGGTGGTCGACTTCGAGACTGATAAACAAAGACTGTTTGTCTCTTTGGAGGACCTTAGCTAAAATAAATCCTAAGATTTATAGCGGTCCCTTGGCTAGCTGGAAATATTCGGTACGAATGTATCGACATCTGGCAATCATCTTGTCCGCAGGTATAGGGTCTTTGTGTCGTGCGTCACGCGACGTAAACTGTTGGGAAGTTTACTGTCAAGTGCCGCCACATGTTCAAGGAAAATGTATCTGCAGCCGGTTATAGCGGTATTTACGTTACGGATGATCTATGGGAAGATTCACACGAACAAACCTTTATGGACTAACCAAATTTATTTTGTTATTAAAAACGATCTACAGAACCGATCGACGACTGGTGTTCAATTTAAAAATTGCTTCTCTATAAAAGCAAGAAATCTAATTTACATCGTGTTCTTCATCTGTCGCCTCCATATACATCCTGGTGGCAATAAAATTCTGAATTTACGAGAAATCCGTATTTCGACTTAAGCTTATCGATGTTACCGACTGGACAAAGCCTTCGAGAGTTTAAATTAACCGATCGACCCTTCGATGAAAGGGCGAGCAAGTGCCAGGAAACTATCGCGGGAACGCTCGTAAAAGCGCGCAATGGTTCGGCGTGGTAACCTAGGAAGAGGAACAGGTGCGACTGAATCGTAACGGTTGTCGTGGCCCCTTTCAAACGATCCGTGGCCACTCTTCAGTTTCGGCGTCATTAACCCTTCCCTTCTTTCTTCCTGGTTCACTTAGAAACGAAGAAAATTCCGGAGGTAGTTTGCTCTTAGCAGCTGTCATTTTTTTTTTTTCTTTGTTTAGTCGACACGAAGCATTTTGGAGAATTTCTGTGATTGCTTCGCGAAGGTACAGAGGATAAGAAAAAGCGCTCTTTGTTCGTTGACGACTTTCTGTCAATTAGAAATAAGAGTAAACGGCATAACAGTTTTCTTCTTTGCCACTGTATACGTAATTTTTGTTAGACTTTAACAACTCGTATTTTTCGTGAGCAAATACTGTCGAGTGGTTATACACTGTATATGTGAAGCTTCGTTTTCTTCGCGCGAAATATCCATGTTGTTCTTTCTATACTTGTGTTCATATATCATGACGTTCAGCCTACACGTGCCCGAGAATGTAATGTAACAGATAATTGGGTTCGAGCTGTAAATCTTTCATTTGCAGCATGACGCGAATCTAACAACACTTCTTTCCTTGTTCAGATCATGAATATTTTTGTCGCGTGCAGGTAGAATCATATGTCTAGAGTATCCACGGGTTTCGTGTTTACTTATTTCTTTAACTAACTTCGGTTTTAACCAACTTCCTATTAACCAGCAAATTAATCAAATACTTTCAGAATCAATGACAAGAATATACCGAAAAGTGTCGAAAGAATTTTAAAGAATTTTACAATCATTTTCCTAAAAGTTATCTTGAGACGTATTGTATCGTTAGTCTCATAGAGTTAATCACTTTTCTCTAGAATAATGCTCGAACACAGCTGTAGCTTTCTATAAATTTCCTCGATATTCGATTGAATTTCCCGAGATCGTTTCCAATGACGAGATCGCAGCAGTTGTTACGAAAAATATCGGAAGAGCGAAGAACGCGTATGTGTGTCTGATCCATCATTCACGATAGTCTCTACGGTCCATGCGTATGATCCATCATCTGCGTAACCGTTTTACAATCCTCACCGTGGAAATGCCGATCCGCGATGCTATTCTCGCGCGCACTCGACCGCTTAAGAGCATCGTCCAGAGACGTTTCCATCATACACAAATAACTTTGTTTTTCTTCTTGCAGTCGGAAGCGTGGAGAATTCGATGTTTCTGGCTGATCTGTTGTTTTATCATTTGCGCGGCATTTTTTCGCGGTTAGAAGAAAGATGAGATTAATATCTTTGTGGTATTTTGATACTTATCGATCTGCCGATAATGTCGGTGCTGGTAGGGGAAAGCGTAGTTGAGAAGAAGCGCGCTTTTTCGATAAATTATGAATTATGGCTAACGGTAATTCACGCAATTTACATAATCTAGATGGAACAGACGCTTTTCAAGATCGCTTGTCGACTCATTTATGTTTATAATTTTCAGGAGAAGAAAATCTAAACCTTGAATATATTCAATTCGAATATGTACTGTAGCCTAAATTCGGGTCTTTTTTCGGCTTTCAACGATATCGATTTTGTCTCGATTGACCTCCTGCCGGTTTACGTGCTTTTATTCTTCCTCCTTCTTCTTCTTCCGGTGTCCAATGATTCCTTTGAAAATCGACGCGGTTCGTACCGAAGCGTACGCTTCCGATGCGGAAAGTACGCGATCGAAGCGCGTGGCTTCTGACCGGAAGCGTAGCCTTGCAAACGCGATTAGATTGCATTAGCTACGAGACTGAAATTAAATCTCGAGTCGGAATTGTATTTAATTTTCTTCGGGAAGTTCGATGCCGGAATCGAAAATTAGACGATTGAATAGGGATTCCTAGTTGATTTTAGACGTCCCTCTTCCTGTAACTCCCACCGAACTTGCATTGGGCGTTGTTCGCAGGCTTGTCGTGCGGCAAACCGTTTCGCAAGAGCTTATTTGCATTTCCTCTAACTGCGGTTCGCATAAGACGCGTCAAAGGAATATTGACTACTATCTATTAGGTCAGATTTTTTCACTATTTTCTGCTTCTCGTAGGATTGTAATGTTACAGTACCGGTAACACGAAGCTTGATCTACGGCAAATAATAAAATATCTTTGAGATTAAAAAATATAAAGATTTGAAAATTAGGACATTTGAAAGTTTGTGCTTACTCGACTGAATTGCTATTAAGTGACGTTTAAAAATTTTAATCACAAGGTTGAAAGTAATATAGTTGGTAATTCTAAGGAACACCTATCCTCAGATAGATTGGTATACACACGCGAGTCGACCGTATTCTCCGGAAATGAAAACAACTACATCCCTGGAACCTGGAACACGTGATTTTCCGCATATCCATTAAAGCAACATCGGTCAGTGACTCGTTTACGGTGCAGTCGCTAGACTCAATTAATGACCACGTTCTGGTCGTAAATATAGAAAAGGCAGCGAGATATTTTAGTTTGTTGGCTAACTGGGCTGAGGTTGGGTCAATGTTTCTGTGGATTTCATTTACCTCTTCCGGCCTCCTTATATTTTCTGAATTCTTACAATTTCCGAGATACCAGTTCATAGCAAATTGATTCTTATTATGGCGTAGGATATAGTAAATCTTATTGTCTAAAAATACAGGAAAAGATTTCATAATTATTATTTTTTTTAACATTTTATTCAAGCGTTTCTTAAGACATTTGTTCAAAGAGATGTCAGGTTATAAAAAATTGAATCAACCTCCCCAAAGCTCCTTAACCTCTTGTTATTTTTGATAAATCAATAGCATTACGCAATATATACCGTGTGATTTCCCTAGACGATCTAGTAGCACTCTTTTTTACAACCTTCTTTCAAAACGAGAAACAAGAAGAGGATTGACCAAATATCATTGTCATCGAAGCGCAGAGACGCTCCGGTGATTCTTATCTCCATTCATCTCTCCGAGTGAAACTATTTGACGTCGCCTTGAATAGGCTCAGACAGTTTTGTCGGGGGTCCGTGTCGTCGCCTGTAGTCAGCTCGCACGATCGTGAATGGAAAGACTCGTATAAAATCAAAGGGCCGACAGACTCTTCCTGCTTAGACGAGATCAACGAGATCTCGTTCAATAGAGAAGTTACCTTCTCGACCGCCGGCGCCGTATTACCCTTCAAAGTCACCGGAAAGTCATATAAGCCAACCGATGCAGCCTAACCTTTATCCTAGCCTAACCTAGATAAAATAGGTTTCTCTTATTCCATCTGAATTTCTAAAGAAACCAAGACTTGATTTCAGTCTGGTTAAAAGCTTCGCTCGATTAAAGCTGTTTTTCAAGCAATAACCTACTTTGCGAATTTCATGCACGCGAATCCAAGTATGTATGCGGCAGAAATGAAGCTTTCGTGCATGTCTAATTGTAAGTTGATGCGAAACAATGCGCATGCGCCGAAATCCCACCACTTTGCGGACCCACATTGTGCCTTTTATCAAGGCGCCTTGTTTGTTTACTCTTCTCGAGCTAATTCTTCACTATTATTATCTACATTATTTTCACTGGCTAACAACTGGTTGGTCTGCAATTGACGAACCAATACAAATTTTTCGTTACGTGCATATATTCGAAAGAATTCGAAATTAAATTATCATGTATTACGGGCAGTTACGATAGAGTGACACAAAGCAATCTGTGTTTGAATGCCTCCACTCGTGGACAATATCGATATAACCTAAATGCGATAAATCGCGAACGTTTGATTCGACTCATGGGAAATTTACGCGTTTTTGAATCGTTCCGAGTCGCACGCGAAATGCAGGTCAGAGAACCGTCTAATATTTATTGTTGAGATCGTGGGCTTGATCTTAATGGCGCGGCGGCACGCGATTCTTTACCAACTATGCTCCTTAACTCCAGCTCTCGACCTTCTTCCCTATTCAACTAGCTCGAGCAGTGAAATTGACTCTGCATGCCTGTGATTTTGGCAGGGAATGGGAGTCGAGTTCGTAGTGAATGCACATTGTGTATACGTGTTTTAGGTGGTTTGTGTGAGTTTGTTGCGGAGATTCGAGACATTTATTTAACCTCTTTATCATATTCGAGCCTGTGCGATATAACCATATCTTAAATGTAATAAGTTTTATTTTTTATTGCAAAGTTCTTGAAATATATAATGCACACAATAAGTGTATAATATTTTATATATATATATATATATATATATATATATATATATATATATATATATATATATATATATAAATTATATTTAAGAAGTTTGGGATAGTTTAAAGATGAAATAAATTGCTTTTTAAGTTTAATCTCTTACTCTCGACGAAATCAAGTTTCTCTGGAATTTGGTGGAGTTTAAGATTTGATATCGGTGTCGTAGGAGTTATGTGACACTTTAAGGTGGAATAAATCTAGCGAGGAGTTTAAGGTGCGGCAAAGGAGCGTGGAATGTTGCAATAGAAATTTATTGCAGTGTTAGTGCATTGGTAGATTGATCAAATTTACGTGTAGCGTGGGTAACCAATGGTAAATATTTTGCAATGTGTATAATTTCTCAGTAATCTGAGGTTTATAAAATCTATCGACAACTAATGGAAATTGTTGATTTAACAGATCAATTTTAAATTCCTCGTTAATCTAAATTTTTTTAATCCTATTTACAGCTAAACCTTACGACGAAAAATTAACGAAGTGGAATAAAAATGGCATTGTGATTCTTCTCGTCGTGTATCGGTGTCACATCAAATTTAAGAGACAGTTTTACTTGCGGATGCTGCGTGTTACGTTGGTGAAGTCGACGAAAGCGTAAAATAGGAGCTCGTCCGAAATACACTAACGCGGAAGGTTAAATTTAACGCAAAAGGCCGAGAAATTAGTCTAGAACTCGAAGTTTCATTGGTACGACGCACTTGAAACGCATTCAAAGAGGTCGGCGACCTCGAAAGGGGATGAACGCAACTGTTTCGTGGGAATTTCTTATTGTGGCTTATTTGGATGAAGCTGCTTTAAAATCAGCGCTGGATTCGTCTGTTTTTTGCCCGGAAATCATAAAATGTTTAGGCCAGGCGACTCCATGTACAGAAAATGTTATGTCCACTTTTTACGTCCGTAGAATTCAACTCTTTACTACTATGCACTTCTTCTCCAAAAAAATATCGCGTTTCAATATTAAAAAAAGTTTCAATAATATACTATCCATTAGAAGAATGATAACATGATAACCTTACAAATTATTAGTATTAACAAATTCTTATTGTCGTATAGAAATGCCAACTATTGCTTCGGTAAAACAAACAAAGGAATTTTACAGGTAAATTTTACAAATTACAAGTCATCTTATAACGCAAAATACGACGTGTAAAATTGTCTCAATTTATTAATAGTATTAATAAATTATTATGATAAAAGATGCAGGAATCTTAGCCTCATGAGAAATTAGAGATGAAAATTAAAGATTAAAGGGAAAAGATTAATCACTGGTCCTCCTAAAAAGATGCAGTCCCATGGATGGATGGTTGTGCGAGTATTAAAGCAGCGCAAAACCGTTCCCCGAATTCTCATCCCGGACGTCGTACGACCAAAGACAAAAACAACTCACTCGAGGGCATTGCGGAGAGACATTCATCGAGGACACAATAGTATTATTCCAGGAAGTGCTAGTTCTTCCTAGATTCCGGTTACAATGTTCTTAACGCGTGGAAATTAGTCTTGACCAGGAAACATCTATAACGGCATGTATTTTCTGCCGTGATTGTAAATCTGTTTGGAACATGCGGTTTGTCCGTTAATCTAGGCGCTGTTGTTCAATTGAGTCAATATTATTTGTTGGTAGATTAGTGTGTGCAAGAGCGCTCTATCCATTATTGACCAATTCGAGCACGTATTGGTAAATTTCACACCGGCAATTACGGTGAAATCGTTCGTGGTCGCTGGAAATTAGCAGTATCGTTTGCGGTCGTGAGCTGATTGACACTGCGTGAGCGGGGAATTATGTGAAGCAGCTTTGCTTTGTCGTTTCATGCATTTAATAGGTTTGCGGCGGTGGACAGAGTTTGTAAAAAATGAAGACAAGGTAGAAAAAGATTATTTTTCATTTTTTACTATTAGATTATTTTCAAAGTGATCATTTCAGTGAAATATGATTGACAAAAAATAAGATCTATAATTGAATCATTATAGAAAATAGAATAATATTGATAATAAAGAAATAAAAATCAATTATAGAATAACATATAATAATAATAATAATAATAATAATAATAACAACAACAACAACAACAACAACAACAACAACAACAACAACAACAACGACAACGACAACGACAACGACGACAACAACAACAACAACAACAACAACAACAACAACAACAACAACAACAACAACAACAACAACAACAACAACAACAACAACAACAACAACAATGTGGATAGACTTTATGTTTACTTTTATATGTATAATGATACTGTTTGATCCTTGAATTAAAGTTAAGATTAACGTTGCGATTATGATTATCCTTTGTCTGACTAAATATATTTGAAGTATCAATTACAGTAGAATTTTTGAAAGATTCTTGGCTGTTAAACAAAAAACTGGTTCCTTTATATTTCGCTCAATTATCATAGAATCGTGAAACTGACTTTCACTTCAAATTTTGTCTGTTTCAGGAGTAACAAGTACCTGCAAAAATCATCCATCAGCCGGATATGTGCTGTCGGAGGGTTTTTCATTAGCATTCCCGTCTTTCTAACTGGTAAGAACCAATTCCTTCAATTCTGTCAACTTTAACCTTTTGAAAGATACTAGTACATAAGTTATACGTTTAATTTTTCTTGAATTCAGGCATGAATCTAAAAGATACTGTGAACTATCTCTGAGTGTATGAAATCAGTTTAGAAATCCAATGGAAATAAAGTTAATTTTAACGCCGAATAGTCATTATTTTTCTTAGAAAAATAAAAAATGATCGTCTTTTAGAGAAGTTTTAACAGATTAATTTATAAAGAGCTGAAACAGAATATTCATGTCATGCATGAATACGGCTGGTGGATGGATCGAGATCTAATCTAAAGTTTACGTTGTGTCATGCTAGTTTACACAGCTATCATTCGCTCGATCGATCGTTAAGCTGTTGAACTCGATTCAAGACGGACATTTTGACTCTGTTCAGAAGAAAACTGCGTTTTAATAAATTTGACGGAATAGAAATTATGATAGACTACAATGTTTTTTTAATTATATCATAAAATTTATTTATTTTTTTTTAATGTCATGTTAGAAACTTCAAATACTGTCCAAAACTTCGAACGTAATCGTTTTAGAAATTTGTAAATTACTTAACGACCAAAAATATTGAATTCTCTATTGTCTGAAGATAGATTCTCTATAATTTAAGTAATTTATTCGTCGAGAATTGATATATAAAGACTTAAATAATAAATTAATTGAAAAATAATTTGCAACTAGTATTGAAAATTTCAATTAAAAGCATATGTATATAGTTTACGCTTCGAGAATTATATGTATTGAGAATATGTATTTGCGCCGATTCTTTGTCCCGCTTGTTATGGCATACGTGTTATAATGATCCTCTAACAATGCTTTCAGGTATGATATTGTATACATTCATCCAGTTTCATTCGACGCCGGCAATCGTTACGTCGGTTTTCATAGGCCTTGGCATCGTGTTTTGTGGATGCGCAATGGTCCATAACGTCTTCGTGTGGCAGAGGGTAAGAACATATCGCTATTAAAAAAGAAAACGAACACGTTCAAACACGTCTAAATCATCTTTTATGTGTATTTTACCCGGAAATCATTTTATCGTGAAATTTTGTTTTTCAGAGTTACCATAATTTATCTGGTAGAGTTCATAAAAATTTTTCTGAAATCAATTGCAAGCTTTTAGGAAACCAGGATTTTTCACATTTTTAAGAAGCGTTATAATTATATTGCGGATCTTTATACGTTCGTGCGAAATTGAAAAGTACGCAAATGGCGCAAAATGCATAAAATGCGCTAAAATATACGTATATAAGAAAACAAATCTCTATTAAAATTTTATTTCTTTGATTATGTTCGTAAAACTACAAACTTGTATAAAAATACGCATTCTAGTTATAAATGTTAAAACATTCGATCTAGTCCTTATCACATTCATGAAAACCTCCATTTAACCATTCGTTGTATCAACAAACATTCATATGCAAAACTTACCACCTACCACATCCTCCGCGTATTAATATAATCCCCTTTTATAAATTATACACTTTAGAGTGGACTGGTTGGGTCAGAGTGATATAAGCTTACAAGTTCTCGAGGAGATCTACCGAAGTTACATTTACGTTTGCATAATTTCACCGAAAAAGATACTCTGTAGAATGACAGGTTCGTTTGTTTATGTGATCCGCGATCGCAACTATTTCAAGGGGATTTTATAAATAACCATACACACGATATTCAGTGTATTTTCGTATTCTCGTTTATTTTGGGGAGATTTGTAAAACTGTTGAACAAAATAATTGAGTAACGATTATATTTGCCGAGAAAAAGTCTTTTTCTCTGTACCCCTCCTTCTACTTCAAGCATGTAGTATAATAAGACAATAAGATTGACAATGGCTGAAAGTAATCCAAAAGAGTTTTCACCATGGTTATCGGTAACGAAAAAGATTTGAATCATCTTTAATACTTATTCGTAACTAGAATCATTTCAACTAAAATGTAAATTCTTATATTATAACTTTTTTAATTTGTTATGGCCCCTGACTACAACCTAACCTATCATTCTTATTTCGTAGGAGAAGACGAATGCCGTGAAGGCGTTAGCGCGCGAACAGTGCGAAGCGGCGGTACAGCTGCAGCGTCAGCAGCAGCTGCAACAGCACCAGAACCAGCCACAGCTACAACAGCAACAACAACTACGTGGCCCGTTAACCATCCACCATGCTGGCTGCCCAACGAAAGTCGGGCCCGTGACGAACCAACTAAATACCAGCCACGCAACGCACGGCCGAGCTGCACAGTACCAACACTATCATCACCATCATCATCATCGACACGTGTCAATGTCCCCACCGCCCTTGTTGCTCTCATCGCCAGCTCCGATCGCGGCGACGCACAATCATCTGAACGTGAGCGGACACAGAAACGTGGTTACGCCACCGGATACACCAGCAGATAGATCGCCACCGAGTCCTGGAAATAAGCTAAATAGATCGCAGCATTTGCCACGGGAAGCAACCGGCAGCGTCAGTCCTGGTCTTCCGGCTGCCACATTGGATCTAAGTAGCGCAGCAACCACCAATAGTCCGCATGAATTGTCCACGTTAGTTTAGAAATTTGGTCCGAACATTATATCTTCACATAGGATTGGAGATTAATAGTTGATAGTTAATTTACACATCGATCTTTTTATTTGTAAATTGGGTCGTGGTTTAGAGTTGGTTTGTAAAAATTCGGTCCTAATTGTTAAATGATGAATATTGATTAAGAATAATAGGCATTGATGTACCAATCTTTTTTTAACTTATATACTTGAGCACACGCATTGGAGATTTCACTTTTATTCAGTGAAACAGCAACTTCATTACTCGCTTATTCAATACGGCAATTGCATATATTTCATGGACATTTTAACAATGTTTTGAATAATTTCTAACGGTACAATTGTGATGAAGTGAAAAAAATCGTGATAAGAAACAGAGAGAAAAGTTGCTCGTTAATGAATATTGACCAGAAATAAAGTAATTTCTAAAGAATATCCCGAAGACGTCGTAGATATTACGAAAGGAATGATTAATTTATACCCGCGTGTATCTTGCCATTACCATACTATTATTATTATTATTATTATTAATATTGTTAGTAGTACTCGATTACATTATTATTAATATTAATATTATTGCCTTATTATTATTAATGTTATGGAACCTCTAGTCCTAGGTTACTTTCGCTGCCACGAAAGGATAAGATTTTCGAACTTTTTACTATTACGTGTAATTCAAGTTTTCCTGTTGCGCATGCGCAGTAGAAAGAAAGTTAGCGGAACTCAAATCTCGAACTATAGAGAGTTGAAAAGTAGTAAAAGTAAAAAAGCACGAAGAACATTTGTATTTGTGCTGGATTAAGTTTGATAATTGAAAATTGAGTTTGATGATAACATTTTTTTCGTATTCGCTTTGGTAAATATTAGTTTTATTTAAAATTGAACAAAGCATTTTATGTTTTTCAAATACGGTACATAATCGTAATATCGAATTTTGTAAACTGATAGTAAGAAACTCTATAATTCGAGACTGGAACTTTGATCAAGTTCACATTGAACGTAAACTGACTTAATTTTGTTATTTAAGCGTGTATACTATACGTGTTTGTTCCTTCTTCTCTTGTGCGCAGGCTATAGCTTAATTACTTCCAATAAACGCAGTTATATCGAATCAATGACCGATACAAATTTAGATATTAGGATTATTTAAACAAGAGATTAAAAACTAAAAAGTATTGTTTTTATACTGCATATGTACATATGCAATATGAACGACAGTTTGTGTAATAATATGTACCCCTCTTCTTAGTTTACTTTTGTATATTTTGCGACATTTGATATTAATTTTATGAGCAACGTACTTACACTTTATCTTTGTAATTAAATGTGAAATGAAAGAAAAGAAATGACATGAGAAAAGGAAATTCGATGTACGAGTATATACGAATTGACGGAATTAAAATTTAACGCTATATTTAAATAGAAGACGTGAAATATCTTGTCATCTTAAAATAACTTCCTAATAATCATTCCTATTCTTTTACATAAAAACATTTTTCGACTGTAACTTAAGAAAAATGTCTGCTAACGTGAAACGTGCCAGAAAAAATTAACAACTTCCATTAAATTGGCAAATTTCTCATTAATATCGTAAAACTCGCGTTTACAAAGATCAGATCAGTGTACATAATATACAAAACAAATGCAGAATATATAAATATAGCACATACGTTCTGAATTATATTCGAATTGGGCAGGGTAACCAAGTGAAAATATGTAAATTTCACGATGTGTAATGTACACTTTATCGAACTTGTAAGTAGTGTAGAAATAGAATATTTTACACGTAACAAAATATACAAACGACAATACACAAGTTAAATTATTTGTTAGATCCATGTATAACAAGCATAGTACAAAAGTGTTTTAGCTTTATGTACTGGTAATTATGAGAAATACCAACTTAATAGATGTATTTGGTATGTACCTAGTTAAGAAAACAATAAATTATTCTGAACAGATAAAGCGTTTAGTAGCTTGTAAAGTATGAATTTTCGAAAACGTAAGTATTTTATATCTAAGTAGTTAAGAAACGCGAGCAAGGGAAATCAAACAAAGGAACAAAGTTTTTTTGTTTAAAAATATTTAATTTGTTGTTCTATTATCCGAGGTTAGAAGCGATAATGTACAAAATCTGAATAAATAAGATTCCTCAATATTATTGAATTTTAATTCTAGGGTAAAGTAATATATCCGCATATTTTATTTATATACAATATGTATAAATAATGATGTGATTTGACTAATTTTGTTGAAAGAATATTTGTACTTTTTACATAAAACTTCAGTCTTTTACAAACTTTCTTGTAATTAATAAACCAGTAAAAACAATATTAATAAAATCTATTAAAATTATAAACAAACTCATAAGTTTTAATTTTAGTCCTTAAAGGTTGAAATATTTTGCCCCAATGTCGAGACACTTGTTTCAATCCAAAACATTACTATACTGAATCGATAATGTTGCATGTGCCACGAAAATGATGATAGTGTCAGATAACTTGTTGTGAAACGAAAAAGCATTGCATGTACATTTCTGTTGTTTTGTTGACCATGAGTTTGATGATCTTTTAAACTTGCCCACAGCTAAGAAATCAAACAGTATATCTAAACGAAATTAATTTCAAATTATTTTTTAGGTTCTAAGCTTTTATCTAATCTTTCAGAAGTTGCAAAATTTATTCCACAAGAGTCTTTTTTATCATAACCAAGTACACATCTTAAAACCATTTAAGTCTTCCTTAGTAATTTCTTCTTATCTTTAATAGTAACGAAAATAATTTAGATGAACGTTTTAAAATTGACACCCTGTATATTAAAAATAAAAGATATATTTTCTTCATAATTGGATAGGCTTTTTACAATGGCAATGTACAAATATCAAAATTGCAATTATACTATATAACATATGTATATATATAAGCTTCACATTTAAACACAAGATTCTTTATTATATTTTTTTAATACCAATATTTTAATAATTATAACAAGGGTTTTTTAACAAGAGATGTATAACATTGTATACAAATTTTCAAAAACCTATAGATAATTTCAGTTATGCTCTTGCATCATTAATTGTTGATGGAACTCTTACCTCAATTCCATCTAGTTCCTTAGACATTACTATTTGACAGCCTAGCCGTGACCTGAAATTAAATATTATATAACTGAATATGTCAATAAATATATTTATTGCTATACAAATTAATACTAATACACAATAAGATTTCTATTTATCCATTTGAAAATCAACATTGTAAATATGCTAATTCCAACATAGATTCGTAATGATTATAGGGTCATAAATAAAAAACTATGAAAATTTATTATAATTTCAGTTTCGTAGTATTCAGAGATAGCGATTTGAAATTCTACATTGAGATGCAGATTTCGAAATACCCAATACTAACCTGTTTTTACATAAATTTACAAAGAAAAATTCACTTTATAAAATATTAAAAGGTAATAGAATTAATAATGTGAATGATTTGATACTGATTATTATGAACTCACGTATCTGTTAATTCATATGCTAAATCCAACATGTCTAATTCTTCATCTGTTGGTTTGTC
The DNA here is from genome assembly GCF_024542735.1 of Bombus huntii. Taxonomy (NCBI): domain Eukaryota; kingdom Metazoa; phylum Arthropoda; class Insecta; order Hymenoptera; family Apidae; genus Bombus; species Bombus huntii. The sequence goes on from NW_026099362.1 coordinate 151,224, forward strand.
AGGAAGTGCATCATAAACTTCTTTCGAAAATATTAAATGGCACGTACTACAAATTAATGTTCCTTCACAAGCACCTATATCAATTATATTTTAATATTACAACATACTTATATAATAAAGTATCAAAAGTTAAAAATAATAAGAATATTAAACTCGATAAAAATGAAAATTTTCAAATATTTTCTACCTCAAAATTATTTATTTTAAATTAAGTAAATTATGCTTCTTTAAAACATACCATATCCATCTAAATCAATTTCATTATTTACTACTATGTCTAATATAGTATCTCCAACTTTCCCTTTTGCTTTGATTCTCTCTCCACTTGCTTTAACAAACGTTATATTTACTCTGAAAATAATATTTATGAAAGATAAAAATTATCTCAATATAATTATTTTCCTTATTTTTTGTGTTTCTTCAATTAATCTTCTCTTAATTATACCTTAATTATATGTATCACTTATGATAATAGAAATAATTTAAAAATAAGATATACTTGTCTTAATAATACATAAATAAAATTCGTATATCATATATTTATAACAGTGTTATATTTTTAGTTGTTCACTGTCAATGTTGTTCTTATTAATACTATGTTATTTTTCTAGATGTTATACTCCTACAAAGAGAAAAATTTCTTAGACATTATTATTAGCATTATTATTTTGACACCAATTTTATATTGGAAGGTAAGTACTGAAATTCTATTAAAAAAAGAAGGAAAGCACAAGAAAATTTGTATCACTTACTCTTGTTTTTCTGAAAGTGGTTGCGTGGTCGATATTCCTCTTGTTGCCTGCAAAAAGGGTAACGTTGTGTTGCTTGTATATTTTGAATAATTTGATGCAATACCGAGAATTGATCTCGAAAATTTTTGTAATTGATTTACTAACGCCATTCCACTGTCATAAATATCATGAGTATGGGACACCCTGACCGAACATCAGATAAGTATTGCGGAAAATATCAATTGTAGATCAATTGTACTTTGTACAGAAACTTTCACGGCATTCTTCGGCTGCTATACTGCCGACGTTCCTTTACTGTGATAGGTTATAAAACGGTTCCTAACACAAGTGACGTATCTCTACCGGACACGTGCTCTTCGGGCCACACGTTTTATGATACAAGACCAGCAAAATGATCAATATGTAATTTTACATATCTTACATTTTTTCCAAATGAAATATTGTTTTTATTAAACGTTTAAAACCTCAGGCAACATTTATTTCATCTGATTTCAGTTTTACAAATATATATCTATAATACATATCTGTATAAATTACGGTCTGGTTATATCAAACAGGGACCGACACTCGCTAGGGAAAACTGCCCAAAAATTGAATCGTAAAAACCAATATGAAAGACAACAAATTTCTCGTTCTGCGGAACAAATAGAAATGAGCAGAGTATCTTTATCTTTATCTGAGACATTCAAAGCGTATCACGCATACGCTAAACCTGAAGAAAACTTTCTTGTCTTCCATGTTCATTTTTCCCTTTTCATTTCCATATAGAAGAAACCATATAGAGGTTTCTTCTATATTTATTTATATGTTCGTGATTGATGCTATTGACAACATACAACTAAGGGGAAATACGAATAGTAATAAATAGATGTATAATTCATTATGCAATTTTATAGAATTAAATCTTATTTATCTTCAGATATAAAAACTATATTTACCAGCTGAAACACTAACGCATATGCAGTATAATATAATCTACTTAACAATCTCGTTTTAGTTATAATATGTGATTAATTCTTTTGCTATTTCGCTATAAACAGTTTTTTGTGCATACAATATTTTTTTATAGTATTCTAATATATTGTTAGATATTGTAAAGAAAGTAAAATACAGTTATTGAAGTGTGGGAACATTCAATGTTAACCTTGCTTCAAAAAATAATCTTTCGAATGAATGGGGAATAGATTTTTAGTATTATAGTTGGTATAATGTCATCATTGTTTACAATGTGTTAGAGTTAAAGAAATGAGACAAATTAATATTTCAGAAGCAAATTCAATATTTAAATGATGTTATTTTAAAATGGCAGATGATATGAATGTTCTTTTTATACGAGGAAATGGAAACGTATGTATGGTAATGGAAACGTAATGGTTTTAACATTATTTTAGTACAAGATCTTAGCATAATAGTAATTAACAGTATCCATTACCTTTTAGTCAATTTTTGAAAAATGACATATATGATAATTTGCAATAGTTTGATAATAAAATACTTGTATCGATATTAATAACGTATAATTTGCTATCTCAAAAGGATACAGACACAGCCAATGATAATGTTTGGGACGATAGTGCATTAATAGAAGCATATGATAAAGCAATAAATTTAGCAAAAGAAGAAGTTATCAAGCGAATGGGAATGGATGTTGGAAATTCTCAACCGAAAGAAAACCTACAAAATCTTAAGCAGCCTAAACACGCAAGTAAATTACACAAGGTTGTGATTTTGATAGAATATTACAAATTTGATACAGAATATTATTAAATATATTGATTAAGAAGCAAATTATTTTATTTTGCTATTTACTTATATTTATTTGTATACACATCTTTTCTCTATAGAAATGGATCATAGGAGCACCTTGTCGTGCAATATACTCAGAGGATGGAGAAATTTATGAAGCTATAATATCAAAAATTTACGAAAACAATGGCACGTGTGTTGTAAAATTTGTAGGTAATACCTTTAGCATGATGGTTATGTCAATTAAGAAATGTACTAAAAATACATATATATATATATGAAGTAAAGGCTTTCGCATAGTCTATCACAGTGTCATTCAGCAGGTTCTTAACTCGGCAGGAGTACCTGTCAATGTCTATGGAGAGACCCGTGGGATATAGGGTCATGAACCATAAACATGCATGTTACTTATTGTTCATTATTAGCTGCTTGGAATATAATTCTCCTCATTAGACGAGTGATTATTACTACATATATCAAGGCAAACATTTATACATATACATTTATGCACGGGAAATTCTAGTACATTGCCTGTAAGGACAGTAACTGAATGTCACTCAGCCATTCTATTAAATGACAAAAATTTCTTTTACTCTGTGTTTAGGCTATGGTAATACAGAGAAAGTCGAGTTGAGTTCTCTTTTAGAATCAGAAGGTTTGCAAAGTCAAATAGCACAACAAAAGAAAGCTTTGGAAGAGAAATTCAATGAAGAGAACGACGAGACTTGTGAGACTAATTTTTCTACAAATGTAAATTCGAAAAAATATAATGTAGAAAAAATGGATTGTGCACATCACTTCATATCGGGACCATCTTTCAATTCGATGACTGATATAATGCCACCTGCACCTCCTTTACCACCATAATTAATGGCCGAGTAAGTACAATTTAAAAATTCTAATGAAATGCTGAATACTTCTAATATTAATAAGTAATTTGGAATAAGTTTAACATTTTATTTGGAAAAAAAAAAAATACGAAATTTTAATAAAATGTACTAGATTACCAGATAATGATACAGACGCACTTTCAAGTATGTTGATGTCATGGTATATTAGTGGTTTTCACACAGGTAATTATTTCATATAAGTATTTTATTGTATATTAAATTTTCAATGGACTATGTTATTTCTTTTGTAGGTTATTATCATGGTTTGAAACAAGCAAGAAACAATCAAGAGAACAGGAAGAAGTGTTGATTATATCAATTTTTTCAATAACAATATAACGATAATATAAGATATAATAAAATATAAAACTCATTGTATTTATTTACTTCAATTATTTGAAATAAAGAACAGCTTTATTTTCATATAAGACTTTATTTTTTTAAAAATAATTACTAAGATAAGAAAAACTAAAAAACATATTTTTGATAAAATACACTCACATATATATGTCGGGTTATCATTAGGATTTAAGGCGCGTAATGATCCTTCGTTTGAATTAGCCATTGTTTTACGAAACAGAGAATATATTTACGCGAATAAACAAGATTTTACAAAATATTATGAATAATGAGTTTAATAAATAATAAAATTAACAAACGATAAGTTTAACTAATAATTAGATTAAAGATTAATAAGTTTAACGAACAATAAGAGGAACGAATAATATGTCTTACGAATAATGAATTTAACGTATAATGAGATTAACGATCGATAGGTTTCACGAATAATGAATTTAATTAACGCTATTAACAATGTTCCGGGGTTCAAACGAATCCACGGTCAACGGGATAACTCTTTACTATGTGTAGAATAATTTTAAACACAGAATACAATTGCTGAGACACTCGGTAAATTGCTCGATGTATCACTTTCCAAGGCGATCACACGAATGAATATCTGATGAAAATCTTTTTCGCTATCCGACTGCATTTGTTTGTTATATGCTCGCTGGAAACATCGAGAAGGTTCCAATCGTTGTTGCTAGGCAATTTCTGTCAAAAGTTTGTTGTATACTCTTTGGAAACATCGAGAAAGATTCAAACGCCGTTACTAGGCAGTTTCTGTCTGGAGATTGATTCCTAATACAACGTGTGTCCCATTATATCGACATCTCTAAAGTACAATTCTATGCGATTTCTAGGGAGAACAATACAACCGATCCACACCTTCGTCAGGCAAAACGTTTATCCCGTGACCGTGGCTACGTTCGGCGACCAGTTGTCACCTCGAACTCACTTTCGCTTTCACAAATATCAAACAATTACAAATGACAATTGCTTAATTACAGTTATGATAAAATCTAGGCTAAAGCATTAGAAGGCTTCCTCAAAATTGCAAAGGGAAGGCTCCGGTTTTCCTTTCATCTCCGACATATATAATACAAGGATATAATACAACCGAACATTTTAAACTTAGCCTATAGCGTGTGCGCGCACACACACGCACACACACATGACACACACGACACACATGCGCGCACACACATGCGCGCATACACACATGCACACACATGCGAATGATTTCTCGAACGATAATCCATTTATTTATATTTTTCAATATCTGTCATTACGATTGCGTATTTATTTGTTCCGCGTATCATATTTATCTATTTGCATAACTGTAGGTGACATTTTTTTTAACAATTTTGCTAATATTTCATAACTTTTTAATTCATATTTCAAAGTGGTAACAGGTGTTTCTTTCTTTTCAAGTCTCCTCCATATCGGGCTTATTTCTAGTAGCCACGCTTGCTTACAAAGCAATTTTATATCTGCACAAGAATATCTTTCAGTACATTTTACTATGTGGTTTACAATATCTGTATTTTCTAATAAGTGGTTGCTAAGGTATAATTTGAATATACCAAGTCGAGCAACTTCATTGGGTAATGATACGTATATTTGCTTTTCGAGACGCCTGAGTAAAGCTGCATCAATGCCCCTAATAACATATTTACAATAAATATTATCGTTCTATTATACTAATAATAATGAAGGAATACTTCAAACAACACAATAACATATTTGGAATTTGGAGAAATATTACGATATTTTCTACTTAGAAAACATTGAAATAACGTGATATACGTACCAAGGGGAATTAGTTGTAGCCAGAAGAACTACATTAGAATTCTCATTAGACACTAATCCATCCAATCTAGAAAGAAGTTCTGATCTGAATCTCTTTGCAGGTTCAGACAATATACAGTCTCCTTTATTTGTGGCGATCCAGTCAATCTCGTCGATAAAAATAATTGTAGGCGAATGACTATAGGCAAGTTCAAATAAAACCTGTTCAGTTTAACAAATGTATTATTCATTAAATATTATATTCGAAATTCCTTAAATTCATTGCCTCATCGCGAATATGATATCATTTCGTTTTCCAAACAACTATTCTATTTATATATAAATGACGAAAAATAAAAATTTTATACCTAGAATCTCTCCTTCATAGACAAAGGAACAAAGAAACTTACATAGACAAAGCAACTTACACGTTATACTTCTCGGAATCGCCTCTCCATTTGCTGACCAATCAGCTGGCAGTTATGTTAAAAAAGGTGCAATGGCATTCTGTCGCGACTGCCTTCGCTAACTTCGTTTTCCCTGTTTTGTATATTTCTTGTAAACACGTACAGAAATGAAAAGAATACGAGTATCTTACCTGTACCAGGTGGGCCGTACAGCAAAATACCTTTCCATGGGGAAAACGGGCCATCAAAAGAGATAGGATACTTAAGGGGATACACAACGGCCTCCTTAACAGCGGTTTTACATTCTTCTAGGCCTATAACGTCATCCCAATGTACATTTAATTTGTTTACTACGATCTCCTGTGACGATACAAAGATATACAAAGATAAAATGGCGTCTTCTCTATATTAAGTAAGCGTTACGTAATTTGATATTTGAAGCGTTACCGAAATCACGTCATCGTCGATATACGTTGGACGATTTATCGACGGGAATTTTATCGTTTAAAAGCTTTACGATACGTATATTAATCGAAAATAACTTACGCATGAGACGTCCTCAGCAATCTTTCGTAATTCCGTATTATCTGAATAAAGCTTTTCAATGCATTTCAATATCTTCGATTGCATGGATTGTTCCATTGGGACGTTAAATAGCTCTTCTGATGAACGTCCATCACTCTCATTGGGGAATATTGACGTCACTGTCATTGCGAGATTAATATGATTCGTATTGTCATCAGTTATCTTCTGCTGTAGATTCGTCTCTTTCACAGGCTCACTTCTCGCTTGTTTACTAAAAGATTTGGCTTTTGTCTCAATACTTCTACAAACACTGGATCATATTGTAATACGATACGTTGAATTTGATACGTTGAATACGATACCGTTGAATAGGATACACGTTGAATACCGTTTAATATCGTTAAATAATTTAAATTCTTACGTTTTGCTTGCATTTGTCACTTCCCTCGTCATTTCCCTTCCAGTTATTTTCTTACACAATATGGGATATTTTTGAAATTTCATCTTGTAATAATTTTCATACTCTGCAACGATAATTTCCAAATCGATGTTGTCGCAGACCCGATGTTCGGGAGACAGACGAGCTTCCCGGAATAATACATCGCTAATGTCTATATACCTAAAAAAATGTAGTTTTTAATTAATTATAGTTTTTAACTGATTAAAAATATTTTTCGCAATGACTGAACACTATAAGATAACCATCAAACAACTGTTTTATCTCTAGGTAAGACGGGCAAAAGAATGTATTTACTATATAAATCCTCGAAGATAATTTCTTGTCTTCTGCTCTTTAATTTCCAATTTTTAGATGGATAAGAATAATTTGAATTTATATTTCATATATTTGTTTATAACTAGTTAATCTACATTATCGATTGAGTTATTCTTAACTACTGAATTACCGATGTCGAATTTTCAAATTTGGTTTCGCCTTCTCTTTCCACGATGTCCACTGATTTCTATTTCGATTGGTCACTGACACTATTCAAGAGAATTGGAACTAGGAATATATTTTAATTATAATATACTCACCCATTGTGTTCCAAATAATCACATACAAGGTATAATATGTTGCGATGACGTTCCGAAATACGACTCTCCTCCTAATATAATTATTTTTTCATTACAATAATATAAGTTTTTTCATGTAATTTTTTGTTACATTTGCGAATTCAACGAGTTACACATGATTTTTCATGAAACACGAACGTTAAAAATATTTGATACAGCCTAATTATAAAAATTGTTAGAAGCAAAAGTCATAGATACTATGTGCGAGTATCGCATGAAACGAACAGCTATTAAGAGAACTGCAGCAATATTACAAATCAAATAACAAAACACACACGTCTGTGACGTGGAAATTCTAAAATCTAAAATCTAAAATCTAAAATCTAAAATCTAAAATCTAAAATCTAAAATCTAAAATCTAAAATCTAGAATATTCCTTACCTTTTTTCGCAGATTATAAAATATCTTATTCATACTACATTGCATCGATAAATCACCGTTCATAGTGACACTTTCAAATCGCCTATCGTTTCTCAATGGATACGAGAATTTCCGTTTATTACTTTAAAAACAACCCGTCCATTACGTTTCTCTTAAAAAATTCTTTCAACTCCGTTGAAAACCGTGCATCAAACAAGAGACAAACGATTTGTTGCCATGGAAATGTTTGGTTCACACATAAGCAACGCACAAATATAATGATAGAATAGCTGAGTGTGTGTACTGTATAGTAAGATGGATGCAACATGGAAATAGAAAGAGAACACCATGTATAGATACTTCCTGTCCTTGTTTAATCAGGCATGCACACTAGTGGACACTGACGCTGCTCGTATACCGCTGTTACATATTTCCTGTACAAGCGCGCGTCGTTAGACAAGGACGGAACATCCTCTCTCTACTTCTCTATCGCGTTTTTAGTTCGCTCACGCGCTCTGTACTTATATCTATTACATTTCCACCATAAGCAGCGGCCGTGCAGTGACTTACAAAAGTTCCGAACGGTTCCATCCTGGGCGGACGGTTAATTGCGTTCGGTACTTCGAGACAGGAAGGTGAGTACAGAATCGCTCCTCTTAGTACTCTTATTAAAAGTGTTATCATCGAATATAAGTTTTTTCAATAAATTCTTATCGTTTTACAATCTTTCTAGAATACAATGACGTCAGCAATCGATCATTTTCGCGAATTTATTGTAAATTAATTGGGGGAATATCTGGAGTTCTTTATCGGTTTCGACTGTAAAATCAGCAACTATTCGAATTTTTCATTCATAATTGTGACGTTTTCGACTCTTCCGTTGCCAAGACCCCCTTGAGAGATTTTTGGCACGTTCCATCACCCTTGTTAAACGAGTGCACATTGGTGGATATATTGATTTTAAAAACCAATACGTGAACGAGGTTTATTATCTCACTGGAACAAAGAAATCCGTTTTATTCGCGAATTTTCCGTGTTTCTTCTTAATTTTCGTGAGTGTCTGGTGCGGAGCATTATTTGAATGAACTTTTCATCGTTCAGATTATATTTCGTTTAAAAAGATTGAAATTGATGTCGAGAAGAAATGAAACAAGGTGCTCGGGCATTCCATCGTTTCCCGGGGAAAGAGAAATATGAAAAAAACGGTCGTTCTTCCTTCTGCCATTTTCGTCCATTACCAAAATGGTATGACCCAAATGTCCCGGGCCGTGAATCAATCAAGCGAATTTTGAATAATTTTTGAATAATATCCAGTTAATAATTTGTGAAACAAATTAATTTCATTTTATTGTTGGAAACAAATTAGTTGGATTTTTCTTTCTTTAGCAGTTTTCGCCGGAGTTGACTTGACGTGCTACTTCAGTTTCCATCTTCGCTTCTCGAAACTTCCAACGTCCTTGGTGTTGGAGTCTCCTTGTCCAGGTGAGTACATAGCTTCTAGATACTCGTCGCTGTTCATCCTTACGAGCCTCTCGAGCTTTAGTTGTCAATTGTTATCGTTAAAGGAAGAGAAGCTCGCGACAGATGTTATCGAACAAATCGTTTCTTCTCGAAAAGTTCGAACTTGTTCGTTGCGTTTGAATATATATGGACGGACGCCATTTTTCTTGACATCTTCATGATTTGTCATGTCGTGAGTATAGCTTCTGACTACCACATGTTTGTGATTTAACCACTTGTGAAATTTGACCACTATACCGTGATAGAAAAATATTTCCAATGAATTATAAATATTTTACATTGTGAATTATAAATATTTGTTACAAATTATATCGTACTTGAGGTGAAAATGAACCATATATCTGCTTATGGAATACGAGGTAGTAAATCATTCGAAACATAATAACGATTAATTAAGCACATATACAATAACGTTTACGAATGAATATTGCGAATTATTGTATGGCTTTAATGCGGTATTTAATGTTTTGATTGCGGTCTTTGAAATGGTATCATAGGTGCTGATATAATATCGCGCGAAAAAGGAAAGACCAGTGGTTAATATTGCAGGTGCACCAGTGCGTTGCGCTCGTCGGGGGTGGTTTTGACGCCGGTGCCGAGGAGAGACGCAGAACGTGTTCGATCGACCCGCGAACGTAGCCCGTGCTCATACTGCGACAGAGTTCGTTTCAGTTAGGCTCAGTCGCTGTTTGTCCGTCGACAGCGTATAGTCGCGTCGGCCTACGATTCCTTTTTTCTTCTTGTTTCTTGCGAACTCTCTCGCAACAGCCGTTCTATACGTACGCCGCCAGTATATCGCGTGATCATCGTTCCCGTTGCTTCCCTTACCCTCTCACGTCCTTCGAAGAAGACCACCCTTTGGTTTTTCCTTGTTTGGAGGGAATTCATCGCTCGGACACATGGACTGCGAAGCACGAGGGTTGATCGAGGCATCAGCGTGATGTACTTTTCAGGTTTCATATTTTCTCTATGATACTTTCTAAGGAGAATTTGAAAGATATACATTTTTAGGAAATAAAGGTTTTTATGGAGTCATCGATAGGTTAGAATTTAATTAACTCTCTTATAACAGGTATTCCAATTTTTTAATATATAAATTTAGTTTCCTCTATGGTGTTAGAGAACACAATGCGGGCATTTTATGATATAACGAATATATTCGTATATATTTTAGTTTATTCATTCGTCAAATTTCCCTAGTAGGCCGGCCTGCAGCTCACATGCAGCACTTAGTAAAAATTTGTTTTGTTAGAGGTTGGCTATTCTTCTTGCTATAAGAATATCGTGAAGTCATATCATATGATAAAGCACCTTCTGAAAGCTAGATGCTCGATAACGAGCCTAATGATTCTCGGTAGTTTGTAATGTCAAGCTTTGAATTGGCGAGATCGCTCTGCTGTCAAACGGCCGTCCAGCGGCGACCACATTCTTTAACCACGTTCAAGGGGTATATCACGCTACAGAAACCATCAAAGGGTTTGCAAGTTAGTTGCCTTTTAGAAGTGGGGCAGTTGGTTGTTACATGTAATCCGTAGTTGCTGGCTGTTCTCCTTAGTCGCCATACATCATAGAGACGACAGTTATAGTCGCCAGTTGTCCTTGCTAATGGTTGCTTGTTGTCGCTAGTTAGTTCTCGTTATCGTTATGTATTCCATCAATCACGCGAAATTTAACGTATGGGAATTTATTCTTCTTTATTCTTTCTGTAGGGAGATTTTTTAAGACGAGGAAAATATAGAATATTTTAAGACGACGGTAAGGTTTGAATTTAAGTAACTGTTTTATGATACAACAAAGTGGAAAGACGATTTAATTTTATAAAGTTTAGGGTAATTTTTTAAAAAACTTCGAATTTAAAAGATTCAAATAGATATCTTAAACGTAATTAAACCCTCCATATCGTAAGAAATTAAATGAAACTGCGCAACAAAGTTGATACATTTAATGTATTATTTTAAACATTTATTTAAAAACATTTATTTAAAATTTAAGTGTAGGCGTCGACGCGCGCGCGCCATTCGAAGCATTTGTCAGTTCGTTACATCTGCGGTAAAAGTTGTAACTACGAAGAAGCTTAACATATGGTGCGTCTCAAGACGACAGTAAAAAGTATTAAGAGATTTTTCGAGATTTTTTCTTTTAAGTTTCCAAGTACTTTTTCTATTTAACTTCTTTTTTTTTTTTTGTTGCATTTTCTAACAATATTCGATAAATAGAGACGAAATATGACAGTTCTTAGTTCGGGGATTTATTGGTTCGAAAGTTACTTGAAAAGTGTTTCTGGAGTTCGTGCGGTTAATACTTTTAAACTTTTACCGAGTACGACTTATTCCGTATGGCTGGACAAATCTTTGTTGATACTGTAAGCGTAACTGTAAGCGTCCGGATATTGTCTTGTGGAGATAGAAAAATACACGAAGTATTGATTGAACTACATATTTTTTTAATTCTTTTTTAATTCTTTTAGTTCTTCATATATTGATAATAAAACGATATTCCGCTACTTTGAGCACAATATAGTAATGTTTAAATAAATAATAAAATTTACGCATTTCGTCTTCATGCGTCGATAAGAAAATGCAAAAAAAGTTAAAGAAAGATGATGCGCAGACGCGAAGTTTAGTCAGCAATAATATTTAAAACCTCTAAAATATATTGTACACATTTATTTGCAAATAAGCTCAATGAAATTGAACTGTAACTGTGTTTCCAATAATGTCTTCGATGTATTGCTCGCCATTATGTCGGATTAACAGCTCTAAGTGATCGACCTTAATCACTAAATGTCGGCCGTGATTCAGTGGTATAGCTTTACATATGACGGACATCGCAGGCGCTTGTAAGACGTCCATTGTGAAACGTTTCCAATAGCACCGTTTATGCACCGTTTATGTGATGGTGAAATCTGAATATATATATCGCTGAAATATATATCGCTTATCACTTGAGTCTGACACGATCGTTTTTAAATAGAATCACAATTTTTTATTCTTTACAAAATCAGTCTTTAAAGATTATGTGCAAATAAAATAGATAAATAGATAAATGGTTGTAGAAACTTATAAAACAGATATTACAAGTATATCTAAATAAATGATATATTTATAAATTGTAATATTTGATCTAAAGTTTAAATAAATAAAAGAGATACTCGTGACTTACAATAAACGTATTTTTTTTTTCAATTTTTAAACAAAGCAAAAGTGGATAACAATTTTTCAAAATGTAAAAATCAACACAATGGTTGGTTTCTTTAATTAATCAATAACGTTTAAAGTTAATTAATGTCCAGAGTGGTTTGTACATTTTGTATTTCGCCGTATTTCAACGTTCGATGTGTAAATAGAACTTGATGCCTGAAATATCGAAAAAATAATTAAATCCGATCGTTCCGTCGAATTTGCAAATTGTATACTCGTGTAAAATCGAGTGCGCTTGTGTATGCTGATACGAAAAGTGGTAGTATATTTTTCTTTTTTCGATTATCGTTATCACTTTTTGTGTGGAAAAATTAATTCCGTGAAATGGAAGTGCAATCAATACGGCTTATCACGAAATAATAGCACAACGACGGTACATATTGGTATTGACGTCAGCTTCACAAAATTTCCCGAGTATCGCGGTCGACTATTTGGGTTAAGAATTCATTTTCAAGGTTCTACAAGCACGAGTATCTTATGGATATGAAATTTTCAGTGTACATTTTAATAACCATATTCCATATTGCATGCTGCGGTCCAAGAAAAATCCGCAGTTAATATTCTGCTAATCCCTGCTGCTTTTAAAGACCATAAGTAGTCGTCCGTAAGGTTTAAAAGATTTCGAGTAGATTTGTATTACGTATTTTATCTTCTAATTTTTAAAGAGAGGATCGTGTTTAATTAATTGAAAATGACGAAACTGTAATGGGACATTATTATCAAATATTAAACGTGGTTCCATTGGGTACTTTTATGGTCTTTGCGAGATATATATGCATTATACGTTGCTATTGGCAACGCGTAGCGATGAACGATGGAGAGCAATACCTTCGTTATCTCGTCTCGGTTGTGTACATATCAGTAATGCACAGTACTCGTACTAAATATCTTACAAATTCCATACAGATTTTCAGATTAGTTTCGAATAATACCAACACGACCATGATAGTCACAGTACAGTATTAAATGGTGCCACTATGCATAATACACTCCTAAAATGTTTCTACAAATATATTTGTCCGAATATTTTTGTCAGCTACTATATCCTAACCACGATTTATTAAACAATATATAGATTTAAAAAGATTTAAAAAAGAATATATAACGACATTACTTGTTTAGGCTAGATTGGTTTAACTTGTATAGTTTTAGTAACTGTGTAAGATCAAACAAGAACTTATCGTTAGTTTGGCGAGATTTGATTACACGAAGCAACATAATTGCTTTGAAACTCAGGACAGAAAACAATGTCAACCGGTAGACGCGTTTGTCTGGTGAACGTGTAACGCGTGAATAATAGATAGCGACAATCACGCGAACGCTAGTTACAGCTGACTTGGCTTACATTGTAGCATTCAAACTAGAGTATACGAGCCGTAAGCACTATTGAAAGTTCAAAGGCCGACTAGTGAGCTTCATCCTATCTCATTTTTTAATCAGGCGATGGATCGACGAATCGTATTGATTTCGAGGATTATTATAGTTCTGTGGAAATTTTAAAGCGCGGTTTGTCTAATCTTGTCTCGTTAGCTACAGACTCTTTGGCGAGCAGCTTGAAACTTGATCCAGTTTCGAGAAAATGAAAAATTCGTTTCTTCTCTTTGCTTCCCTGTTCCTTCTTTCCTCCTTTTTCCCTTTTTACATCGCGTTAAGACCCGTTAAATAATATTGACTGCCGTGGACGCTGGCTGAGAAGTGCACTTTATAACTAGCTTTAAAATCACTGACGTCGATGAGGACAAAGGTAAGTTAGAGGGTCATTTATCTGAGCTGGTGTTATTCGACCTGAACTCTGCAGCTTTTCACAGTTTCTTTCGTTTTTCTTTTAAGAGCAGAGATGTTAACTGGTCTCTTGTTACGTGTAAGAAAGTACGTGTATGTACTAAAGCTTATTTATCACCAATTGGTTGCTCAAAGTCGAGATATACATACCTATATTATATTAATACGTTACAGAAGATTACGCGTTAGTTAGCTTATGAGAATTTATAGTGTGTCACAGATCACAAAAGCAGAATGACTACTTTTTCATAAACGATATATGTATATGAATTGAAAGTTTAACTATTACGTCACATACTTCTCTCGATAAACGTCGTCGAGTGCATATTGTTAAAGAATATTAGCCATTTGAATTCAATAGTTTCGAAGATACTAATGCTTCTGTGAAGTTTTTGCAGGCTGTTAATTTTTTATTCAGATACTACAAATTTTAAATAACTTCGATTAGAAATAAAAATCACATTACATTAACGCGTAGAATGTAACGTAACGTAGATAATGTAAATATAAATTATATTACAAGGAAACAATACGGTAATTGTAGGTAATGTGAAACATTCTGGTTAAAATTGCATCCTTTGAAGGCTAGGACACACAGTACTTACGAAGTAGATTAAGTAGCAAATGGGGTACTTAAGAAAATTCATGTTGTCATTGTTTAATAAACATCTTCAGCTAATAGCTTTCTGCAAAAGCTGGTTTAAGTTATGCTAGCTTATTCCTTATTAATTGCAATTATATTGTTCGTATCTCCTAGAGGATTAACAATCCATTTTTATAATGGATAATAAAAGTAAATTCCTATTAGGTTGTCCCAAGTTTCTTTCGCTTTATAAAGAAATGACAGTTATGTTATTCTATATTATTTTATATTAAATTGGAAAAGTGCTAAAATATTTGATAAAAATGTTAAGAAATTCTGATATTGATTTAAGCGTATCGATTTATCTGCTCTTCATATTTGATCAAACAGAAATTGTTAATTATGATTTCCACTTAAAAGCGGATTGCATATTATGAGGATAAATTATCAAATTCATCTCTAATATACACATTAGAGAATCATTCATAGCCGTAATCCTGTTTACCGCTAACATTCCTGGTACTCAATCATTCATTAGGAGACTGCTCTAGCCGCACAGAATACACCTGTAAATAATTAATCGCCATTAATATTCCATCGACTTTTGAAAATCCCTCATGTGATCTATTTCATGCGATGAGAATATGTATAAATTGAGATTGCGATCGACCATCCTCAGTCGGATAAATCGAGTGATTCAAATTATAACACAAAAAAAAGTTAAAACTAGTTACATTATCTTTTTCAATTTTTATGTATTATTTGGCGGAAGAAACTTTGGTAATTAGTAAGTAAAGTTCACCTCCTTAATGTTAATGATTTTAATATGTTATTAAGCTCAAAGTTCTAAGGAATTTTCTATATATATATACATATACATAACTGTGTGCGTATATATATAATATACGTATAACAGCCAAAGTTCAGCTCTCAAGTGTACGCAAAACTTTTATGTTCATTTTACGCTATACCAGTATGTTTCATGAATTTGTTTGCTAACAGTATCGAAACAAATAACAAGCAGAGGACGAGCTATTCATGAATTGTTTTGCCAGCGTGTACGCTCCCAATATTTTCTATTTGAGAAAACATACTTGTTGCTATTGCAACTACAAATATTTTTACAGTCGACGCTTTTGCCGTGAATCATTGGCTAACATGTAAAATCGAGAAAAAACATGGTTTATTGTGATGGAAATGTGGAAAACCGCAAAACCGATATAGAAGGGAAAATAAAGGAAAGGAAGGTAGGGATAAGTAGAAGCTTGGGGCCAAGTTTAATTCACTGAAACCGAGCTGCTTGTATTATCACAAAACAAAATTGCCAGTACGTCATTTCCGTACTCTCGTCCTCGCGAAAATGGTTTTGCTCGTGAAGAAAAAAACGAAGAGACAGGGAAGAGAGGAAAAAGCAAACGGAGAGCGCTTTTAAAAAGCTGGCGAACCGTGTGTTACCACAACGAGACACGCGGTGCTATTTGTCGCTTTAAATTGTGTCGCAACTCGTTTTTGAGATCTTTGCCAGGGATGCGTTAAAACACGCTGCAAATATATTTCTGGCTTTTCTGGGGTTTAACTGAAATATGACAAATAACGTTGTAAAACATATGTACTTATGACTTACAGAGTAATTGAGTGTACAAAATATAATAGCCAGCGATTTAGGGCTTTAAAAGATCAAAAGAAAAGAAAAGAAAAGAAAAGAAAAGAAAAGAAAAGAAAAGAAAAGAAAAGAAAAGAAAAGAAAAGAAAAGAAAAGAAAAGAAAAGAAAAGAAAAGAAAAGAAAAGAAAAGAAAAGAAAAGAAAAGAAAAGAAAAGAAAAGAAAAGAAAAGAAAAGAAAAGAAAAGAAAAGAAAAGAAAAGAAAAGAAAAGAAAAGAAAAGAAAAGAAAAGAAAAGAAAAGAAAAGAAAAGAAAAGAAAAGAAAAGAAAAGAAAAGAAAAGAAAAGAAAAGAAAAGAAAAGAAAAGAAAAGAAAAGAAAAGAAAAGAAAAGAAAAGAAAAGAAAAGAAAAGAAAAGAAAAGAAAAGAAAAGAAAAGAAAAGAAAAGAAAAGAAAAGAAAAGAAAAGAAAAGAAAAGAAAAGAAAAGAAAAGAAAAGAAAAGAAAAGAAAAGAAAAGAAAAGAAAAGAAAAGAAAAGAAAAGAAAAGAAAAGAAAAGAAAAGAAAAGAAAAGAAAAGAAAAGAAAAGAAAAGAAAAGAAAAGAAAAGAAAAGAAAAGAAAAGAAAAGAAAAGAAAAGAAAAGAAAAGAAAAGAAAAGAAAAGAAAAGAAAAGAAAAGAAAAGAAAAGAAAAGAAAAGAAAAGAAAAGAAAAGAAAAGAAAAGAAAAGAAAAGAAAAGAAAAGAAAAGAAAAGAAAAGAAAAGAAAAGAAAAGAAAAGAAAAGAAAAGAAAAGAAAAGAAAAGAAAAGAAAAGAAAAGAAAAGAAAAGAAAAGAAAAGAAAAGAAAAGAAAAGAAAAGAAAAGAAAAGAAAAGAAAAGAAAAGAAGAAAGATAATATGTTGCGGCAGTTTAAGTCGATCTAAGAAAATAGATAACGGGAGGGGGGGGGGGAGGGCAAAGCTAGTTAATCTGGAAAGAATCCAAGCGTCAATTTCAAGCATTTACAGAGAATCAAGCGGGCTGGTTAAGGTCGTGAGTTGAGCAATTATCCCGCGTTAGGTTCAATCAGGTTAGTCCCACGCGAAATTGATCCAACCATGCGAAAACGAGTGTATTCTGATTTCTGTTGCAGATATTTCTGGATTGTTGATTTGTTTCCGCTTGTCATCGAAATTTTTTACCAACAATGAACGTGTACGTGAAAGCAATCATAATTGCGGTAATCATAATAGTGTCGGTTCTTCTTTATATTTTCCAGTTTGTAAAGATTGGTAAGTTGATACTGATTAATTATGCGATCGAAATCCTATATAATGGCTACAAAAAATATTTGCATCATTATTCTCGTTTCCTAATGAATCGCTGTTTTAATCAAGTTTTATATTGCATCAAATTTCTGTAGTTACACGAAAGTACTAAATTATAGAAAACTTGATATACACGGATTTAATTAATTGATAAATTAGCCAATATATAGGCATTATTATTTATTATATTATATATTATAGGCATTATATATTAGTAATGTATATATACACTTTTGAATTTTAGCCTTCTTAGCCTTCTATTCTTATATCCTTTAAACGTCATTTCAAGCTACAAGCTACTTTAACTCAAATAGCTCGATTTCAAGTTCTAACGTATACTGTAAAGCACACTTGCGAAGTGAAACAGTAAACACGATATGAAAACTCTCTCCCCAGTAAGAAATCGAATATCCAATTTCAATCGTGCTTCATCGATGAAGCATCAATGCTACGTAAAAGCATCGTGGCAGCCGCAATGCGGATCCGTTGAACAAAAATTTCCTGGCGCGATCGTTTTCGTAACGCTATTAGCCGTTTCAGTATCAGGGATGTTTTAAAAATCCGTATCGGATTGTACCATGAAGCGCAATAGCGCTTCGTTTATTTATTTACGAGAAGTGCCGATCAACTCGATTGCACTGCTCTTTTTTTTTTGTCGAAACATACCGTTCAACGCGTTCACGCTTCACTTCATCAGCTATATCAGAAACGTTACACTAAAGAGTCAAAAGGTTGCCAAATATTCGTGCTTTACCTTTTGTTTGTGTGACGTTCTGTAATTGGTTTTCCAATTCAAGAGGTAATTTATACATTAGTTTTTTCTTTATTTGGTTTACGATTATTTGAAAGAAAAGTAATTACGAGAGGAAACTCTGATAGACTAGCGGCAAGCTACGTTCGGAACCGAGCGCGTTGTGAATTGACAATCGTAACCAAACATCGCGACACAGTTCACCACACTACGTGTACAGCATGATCACGCTGAGTGGCGTTGAAACGGTTAACGTAACTGCGCGTACGACCGTCGAATGGCAAAGATATTCAAGCTGAGAATCGTTTTCAGATGTTACAAACAGCTGTGTTGACTTTCAAGGAGAAACCATTCGACATGATCTTACGTTTGAGCCGGGACCTTCGGTTTGCAGTTTCTGCACCTGCTATAATTCGAGGCTGAAGTGGTGCCAGTCGATCGTATGCAACCCGCCCGTAGTGAGTATATGCTCATTACTTAAACACTTAACACAACCAGAGAGAAACTAAAGCACACCGTTAACGCTTGCACGCTGGTCGTTAAAGCACATGCTACGCGAATAGGGTACACAACGATTCATCTAACTTGCCTTGAATTACTTTTACAAAGAGAAACATGGACAGGAATAATTTTTTGTTACGAGTCGTTTAATTTATTCGTTCGTTAGAACGATTGGTCTGACAAATTCAAAGTCTTGTTCCGTATAAATATTTTTAAACAAGTACGTCATAAGCTTTGTATATTTTTTTTATCGCAACGAAACTGTTCAGAGAAATGTTGAAATTATTAATTACAAAAGAAGACATTTACGTTGTAAAAATGTTAGCGAAAACATTTGTGAAAAAGTTACTTTGTTATAAATTCTACAAAAAGAAATATTGAAAATCACGCGCCATTTATTCAGTTGCACGTATGAAAAGTATTTTGCATTCGCGCAAAAGAATCCCTTAAGGATACATATTTTATAATAATTGGAGTGTCAAAGTTATTACGCGGATTGGCGTATACGTGCCTTTTAATGAAACTAGGTTATTCATTTGTTATTCGTTCCTAACTTTCAACTTTATGATTTTTGCGGAATAAAATTTTATATTCCGGTTCAGTTTATAAATGATTCATTTTGAATTTAATAAAATTAGAGTTACAGCAGTGCAATTTAATAAAGAACAAATAATCATTTGTACTTTATTAAAATGTTCTTTTAGCGTCTCGTTTTAATATTTCTCTAATAATATTTTGTTAACCGTTATATTTAAATGAAGGTTTTCAAAGCAGAGACGTACTTTAACGTAGGAAATGGACGTACATTTATAATGAGAATTCAGAAGCAAAAATATTTCATACAAAAATAAATATTCCCCATGTAAATAGGTGTAAATAGCTACGTTATGACTTTTATATGTATCTAACGTTTTTCCATGCAAGCTAACGTATATTTGCTTCTTCGCTTCTTCGCTTCTGAGTAGTAAAACCTGGCATTCATGCGGTTGATAGGTAGTTACGCGCTGACAACGAAAAACATAAAATGAATAAAAAGCATGAGCCATCCTATAAAAAAAATAAAGCTGCTTTTATCTTTCATTATATATTCGTCAGAATATTGTTAATAAATATTTAAGTTCAGATTTCAGCTTAAATAAATGCATAGGATTGGACATTTATTTATATATGTATCTGTGAACGCTTTTTGACATAAAATTTTTATAACGACTAAAATGACATATTCCGATATTAAATTAATTTGATGAGAATAAAAACTGAATTTTTTAAACGAGATTTTGTATGAAGTTACATTTATTGGGAAAAATTCATTCTTTTATAATATGATAAAACGAGACTCATAGTCTGTATAAATCATTTCATGGAATATTATGTGTATGTACATGTGTTCTACGCTTTTATTATAAAAATGCTAAATGAACATAACGATCAAACGCATCGACAAATGCATTGAACATATCGATTGTTATTTTGAAAAATTGATTATCTTTTATTTGTTTCGAACTACAAATTGATTGAGACATTCGTGTTTGCTAAATTGCGAATTTAACGCAATGAAGTCGTCTGAATCCCTTGCGAGCATGTAAATATAGCGTCGAATTAACAGGTCAATTACTTGAGGTTGGAACTGAAAGAAAGAGAAAGATGGAGGAGGTCTTGCCTTTGAATGCTGGACACTTCTAAAGCCCACAGTTCGCTGAAATTGCCAGAGAATTCAATTAAATGGCAAATTAAACCATTGAACTGAATCTGTTTCCAATCGTGAGCTTGGAGGTTCTACCCTTTGAATTTTTAAACCAGTCACCCTTCTTTTGTACGTATGGTAACGAATATAATTCATAAACTAATGAAGTGTGTAATTCAATTGAAAGCTCTTTTCACTGAATCCAGTTTAGACTAAGAAAAATGATATAATAACGAAATTATCAATTTACAATTTATAGAGCGTATACTTTATTCGAAAGTGAAGTTTATTACTGCAAATATTAGTTGGCTATTTATAGCCTGTTTGAAAAGGTGATTTAATTTCGATTGATTTTCGATAAGTTTTTGTTGGTTTACTCAGGTTAATTAATCTCCAATAAAATAGAAATACCAATCCGGTAGTATAATTGCTTTCTTGCTTATTACCTTTTTACTAATTAGCGATGCACGATTCCAGACCAGTAAATATTTTTCCATCGGGAGAAGTCAGGTCGAGAGATGCAAGATTTATACGCTCGTTCTGTCAGTTATCCCAGTGTCTGTTACGCGATAGAAAATGAACGAACTGAATAATAAATGCATTATCGGCATGAAGATTGCTTGATGTAGGCCACCGCTTTTTTTTCTATCCTTCCGATACCATTTTTCTTTTTTTTTCTTCTTTTTTTTCTTTTTTTTTTCTTTTTTTTTCTTTTTTTTTTTTTTTTTTTTTTTTTTGCGAAACACTTTGCTAGTCGTGAGAAGCAGCAATTCGGTAATACGAGCGGTAATACGAGCGGTAATACGAGACAAAGCGATTCAGAACTCGAATTCATTTGTTGGAACGACGCCATGGGCAAAAGTAGATAATGGAAAACTTTCTTCCAAAGACCATTTGATAGCGCCGACGTAATCAAGAGTGTGACGATATTGCCAGAGACGTTTCTGCAAATAGAAGACTAACTTATTTACGAATTGCCGTAACACGATTGCCGCTGGTAGTATGGTTAGTAATCGCTTTATTGAATTTTCGCTTGATGTGACATCGTCGAGAGTTTCTAGCGAAATTCTTCTCCCTGTAAAACTATGTTTCTACAGCAATGGCTGTAATTTTCGAGTTACCGTTTGCGAAGAAATCTTTTTCTTTGTTACGTGTAATAGATTATTTTTAAGTTTTAAGTTTTAAATTACATTGGTAACCTTCTATAATTTATTACTCGAAGGTGGTAATTTTTTCTTAAATAGTTTGTTTTTCCTATAATTTATTATAATATATTTTACTACAGAATCCTCAAAAACATGATGTATGTATATATATCCTGAAATATTATCAGTCTATTGTCAAGTTATAGAACATTATGGAAATTGCCAATTAAAGTCATAAAAAACAAAAAATAAGGAAGTTCGTTAAAATATGTGATTTTCCAATCAAGATATAGAATTTATTCGAGTAATATAGATTACGGTAGAGATGGTGACGGTAACAATGAGTGGACTGATTCTTCGTGCGAAAACAAATTGGAAGCGCAGAGCGATGTATTGTTTCAGCGAATATCGATTTTAAAGCACGGTTTTAAAGTACGTGTGCGTTTGACTAGGTGTGTTAATTAATATTGCTGTCTGATTTTCGATATGTAAATACAATATCTACATATCTTTAAACTTATGATAATTGAACTAACAATTATTTTAAATTTAAATTAAACATGATAATTGAACTAACAATTTTTTTAAATTTAAATTAATATTTATCCTTTTAAATGCAACAATTTTTTTTAATAATAATTTCACGCGTAAGTCAGCTGCGCACATATTTGATCGTTCTTTAAAGCTTGAATCTCTGCGAAGAGAAAAAATCTTTCAACCAACAAGAACTGGTTCTACGTTTTCTATCCATTTCCTTCCAGATAAATCTCTCTCTATCTAAAATCCTTATTTCCGTATTTCCTTGAAAAGGTTAAAGTCGTTTTGTATAAAATCCAACGTAGAGAAGAAGGAAGATCCGCAAAAGATTCTTTCAGCTTTCCCTATGTTTGAGCTCGAATCAAAGCAATCCTATTCCCAATAGGGTGACTATGCGTTTAACTTCTCATAGAATCTCTCTGATTCCGTGTGATACCTTCGGTGTTTTTGAAGTATGTAATTGATGTCGTAACGTCGACGCTTTGCAGTGCGAATTCAATTTTGAGTTGCAATTTCCCTGTTTGCGTGGCAAAAGCATAAAATCGATAAACACGTTTTCTTTGCCGATGGCGCACTGTAAATATAAATATTTGAATAAATATCGCGAATTTCATGTTGCTAAAAGATTTATACTATTTATTCGTAAATAACTGTTGGATATGTTTAAGTTGAAACCACTGCATTAGGTCTTTTTTCTTGTTTAAAATTATTTGTATTGGTAAATTGAATGAAAGTTCTAACATGTAATTTGTTCTTCTCTTATAAATAGTTTACGGAGGATAAAGCGTGGGTAACTCACGACTGTCGCGATCATGACACTATACATACCTATGTATAGCACGTATACTAAGCTAACTAAAATAGCAAGTCAGAGAAATGGAAACTTAGGAAAATCTAAAGGAAGATAAAACGTTCGAGCCTTGCCAGGAATATAAGATGCTAAGTAATCTTCCTAAGTAATCTCCTCCAGCTTTTTCTAGTTTGATCAATAATTATTAGTACATGTTAGGAAAATAAATAGAATTTTTGTTCTCAAGCGAGGTATAATTTAAATTTTGTATGTACACAAAAATGTTAAATATCTGTAATAAACATGGTATAATCAATTTTTTTACATAAAATTATATTGTATAGGCTATTGTTATTTAAACATTTTAAATTGGATGAAGGAAAAAAATGACGCAAATAAAACGTAGGACATTTTAATTAAAGAGACTAATATAGAGATTTATCTACTTAACTGTGATTAAATCATCTCCACTTAACGCTCTACCTCTTCTATTAATTATGCTTCGTTAAACTATGATTACAGAGGATGGGTTTTTTGATAAAATGACATTCTGACAAATATATATAGATCGATATATATATAGATATAGATAGACAAATATATAGATTCTTACAACAGTAGTTATGAATGAACAGTAGTTATTGTATCAATTCCGTTCTTCAGAAGCTTCATTTGTGAAAAGACAATTCGCCAGAATATGGATTCACTGTAGTTATAGCTGTAGGATTTCAATCTAGTTGACAGACTTGCTTTACGTAGAGAATATCTGTCTCTTGTTCTACCTTATCGCGATTCTCTCCTCATCTTATACGCTTTGTCGAGCAAAGTAATATTGGCATATATCTCGGCTCTGGTTACAATCATTAGTTTCCGCCTAAACGGTTAGAATCACATAGCTCGCGCTCTACTCTCGTTTATTCAACATTCAGGCCATATGGTCGCATGCGACGAGTTTTATGTTAATTCCGACCGATTACAATACCTTTCTTTCGTTTACAAGGAACGACGAGACTGGCAGTTGCGTGATTTCCAATGCAAAAGCCGCGATATCTGCACGATAACCTAACCTCAACCGATTTTGTTGTACTATTCTTATGTGGACTTCGTTTGTACCACAACTTCGTCGTAACAAAAATAGAATACGTAGAACACGGCATTCCGTTATGCGATATTGTCGATTCCTAACATCCGAAAAATCAGAGATAATTTTTTCCCTACAGTTGTACATTTGTGTGAAAAATTACGAACGTAAAGTTGTTTGGTGCATGCACAGTCCTCCCCTCCCCTGCATTTGCGTGGACATGCTAGAAAGATTCACTTTTCCACGGTGAAACTGTATGAAATGTATTATAATTTCATTTTTACAAAGGTCGAACATCCTACTATGCATAAATTTAATATTAATATAAGCAGGTTTCGTGTTAAGTATTACATCTGACGTATAAGCACACGTGTGTACGAGCCTTGGTTTTAAATGTCTTATAGTAGACACCGAAAAGATTATTCAGTTGGATATCTGACTCAACATCAATATTTTACTAGGAGATAACATGTTAAGAACACGTTGGTGGATGGCATGGGAGATGATGAATGAAGACATACTTCTGTGAGATACATAAAATAGTAGTCAGAACGTATTTTGGCGCTTGGGGACAGCAACAGCTGGTGATACTGTCATACACCTCCATTTATAAACTTTCGAAAATCGATGTGACCTTCAAACTTTAGTGTATTCTGTTTCACAGCACAAAATGTTTCCGAAACGTACGTTTATTGTTACAATGAACTTGACTAATGGCTCTGAAATACTATCCTTGAAAAAACAATGGGGGAATTGGAGCAAAAAAAAGAAGGAAATAAACAAAGACCTTGTTGGTTCGTAAAAATAAAATATGCTACAGGAAAAACTTTTTCCAACGGATTGAGATGCGACGAGCTTTAAAAGCTATGACGCGAATCGAGCGTTTGTCTACAAGAGCGCATTTTCGGTGGATATATAGATATACATGTATATGTGACGAAATATACTAAAGCAATATTGACCCTTTGTCGCTGAAAGTATCAAACTACAAAACTTCCTTTCAAATTTTCAGAATAAGGAAATCAGGATCATGATAAATAATTGGAACATAATTAAAAATAATATATCTTCTCTATAAGATAATGAATACATTGGTTCATTTAATTTTTATGGATATTCAAACGCTTCTGTGAAATAAAACGTCAAGATTATAGAGTATAAAATTCATAGCTATGAAATAACTAAAACTCTGATGTATTATTAAAAATATACGTTAGGTTGTATGTAGTGATACATACAAAGATTACATGTACAAACCCATAATTAACACAATGCTACCGCAACCATTCTGCAATCTACCTTGCCCAAAACACTCTTCCAGTCACCTCCAAACTCTTCAATTCTCTCCACCTAATCACCCACAAACCATTCACAAACATGCAATTCGACGATTGATCTGTACAATTGATCGATTTCTTTTTACTACAGCCATGCAGAAAATTTCGCCTTGGAAAAGAATGTTGTGATTTCGAATGTCTGGATCACCTGAAGAACGTTACCGGAAGTGGTAAAATTTATGTCCTTGAGTATAAGAAATCCTCCAGCTCCTCGACTCAGCGACAAACGCTACTCTGGGTGATGAGCGTAATGGTGCTATTGCGGCTTGTTTAATTTTTCAACAAGGATCCAGATGGCGCCGTTGACGGAATTCTTTCGCTATAAACGTCAACGATCAACATCAGCCATCAGGCAATTTCATATTTGTGACTTATTTCTTCTGTGTTATTTCTTCTAATTTTATTGTTAGTTCTTCAATTTGTATTCCAAAAGATTGAACTCTTTTTACGTGCGTGTGTGTTTTTCTTTTTTTTGTAACTCGTCGAGTTGCAATTCTAATTTTTGCACTTCCTCCTTCATGTCCTCTATGTGTTTCTCGAACTCTTGTGTCGTCCTGTCTTTGTCGGAACATTCTACTTGAAGATCAGCGAGTTGATGCTCGGGATCGTAATTCAATTTTTGGTCGTTAGCAGTAATAAGCTCACGTAACTTCACTTTTGAACTTGATCTTGTTTGGTCTTGATTGTGTTTTCGTGGTGCTTGTGGTGTTCTAAAAGTAATCGTCACGTTACTTGCATTTTTAGTGCACATTGATACACTGCACTCTGCAGTTCTCCTATTTTCAAACTTGCTTCATTTAAGGTAACTTTATGAATTTCCGATTGATGCTTTAACATTTGATGTAAGCCTTCTATTGCTGTTTCACGTTCTTTCAACTGTTCATTAAATTCGTTGTTTAGCATATCCACTCGAGAAATTCCGAGTTCTTGAGCATCGTTTCTTCTTTTAGAAATTTGGCCTATTTTCTCTCGCCTGCTGCTACATGTTGCTGTCATTTTATCAACTTCTTTCTTCTTTTTTTTTCTTTTTTTTTTTTCTTGAACTTAAAATCTTGATTTAAGGTTTGTGTTTCACTATATGATTTATTATTATTAACTAGTTCAACATTATTTTCAGTAGATTTTTTTTTCGCGTGATTTTTATACTTATTTAAATAGTTTTACACGAACAAATGCATCGTACGTCAGATATACCATTTTTAATAAATTGTCGCCTTTACAACTCGAGTTACCTCTGAACGAGTCGCATGATTGATCAATAAGCCATGAGTAATTATGCAAATTCAGTTTTTTTTTCATCTATCTATCTGAATATTATAACAAAGACTTTACATTGAATATTTTATTAAAATTGTAAGTTTTTCATAAACGCTTCAAAATCCACAGTCTATTGATCAACTCCTCTATCCTTTCTCTTTCTCCTCACTAAAATAGATAAATTCCTAATGTAGTTTGTGGATAATATTTCTTTTTTTTTTTTTTCTAAAGCAAATCACATTTATCATCTGATATATTTTTTTAAATAATTTCTGTCTGTACATTTTCTTCTTTTCCCTTACTCCTCTTTCTCTTTCTAATGAATTCTTTTTATTCCGTAAAATAGTTTTTGTATATTCAATTTTGTTAAGTGCAATCCTTATTTCTGATAACTTACTTTTATTAGATAATTCTTGTGAATCTTCTACTACATCTTCCATATCATTTTGAGTGCGGCTTCTACCTTCAGTAAATTTAATATCTTGAACCGTATCATTAATTTCAATAGCTCTTTCGGTATCAAGTAAATCGCACTTATTATTTAATATACCTTTTGAATTGACTTCTGTCTCTGTAGTTTCTTCTTCTGTATCTTCTTCGAGTTTTCTTCGTTCTTCTAATCCACCTTTCTCATTTTCTAGGATCTTCCTTGTTGTTACGCCGCCTAAAACATCTGCACGCCAGCCCGCGCCAGCTCGCACCACCGGACAACAACCAGCCTGCGTAACGTCACTTCGACCCTCAATAAACCTAAGGACCCACCATAACTTTCACTTCCCTGTAGTGTTTCGCCATGTGTCTTCAATCCGTTTGTCTTGAAGAATTTCTAAAGCTTAAAAATATTCTCGAAACACAGTCGGTTTTTAGAGAGGTCCTTGGGTTTATTAGACGTACTTAAAACACGGAGAAAACGGGTATGCACCCATTAGGAAAATCCGAATAGCCCTCTAATAAAACAAGCTATGTTTTCCTCACGCACACAGTCATCTATCCACCACGATGGTAGGAGACTTCCTACTCATCCCTTCGAGCAGTAGTGCAGGTCATGACCAATCGACACCGCGGTTCGTTACCCTCACTTTTCCTAACGAAAGTGGGGACAACGAATCCGCGTTCTTTAGGCACAGGGGCATACCCACACCGAACTTTTCTTCTGTATTAGAAAAAGAGCGACAGTCAGTCTAAAAACTAACGCCTAACGCGGCAGTCTACACATAGCGCGAGAGTCGCATACTTTACGAAAATCTTTTGTCGGTTCTCGGTGTTGTCGAACATACATCTTCTCTCCTAAATATATTATAGTGCTAAGTACATTAATACATTAATCTCCATTATAAGAGCCCTGCTCTAGCGTACATATCTATCACATCTTCGTGCGACAAGTTGTTAACTATTTATTTCTCTACGTCAGTGTAATCTGTAAAGTGTTGGAAATATATAATTTATAATTCAGTGAATCACAGTGTTATACAAACTCAATCACCCCTATTATCTCAACGGAAATCAGGGGATCGATCAATTCGTGGTGTCGATTGATATAATCGTACGACCCCCGTTGACGTCTCTCCTCGCGGTTACGTCTCCCCGCAATTGGTCGGAATTTACACTTGTATTTTCATCTTCTTTAACTTCGACTTTATCCGATCTCCTAGGTCTGCCTCTATGTTTCGCTTCATCAGTTGCTATTACACCCGTTACTGCATTATCATTTTCTACAGATTTATACCTATCGCTATCACTAGCTGTGTTCGTTAAAAGAACTTCCCTTCGTTGACGAACTTATCAGTTGTTTCGTTTTCACTATCTGAAATTGATTTTTGTTTAACACCTCTTTTTTCTTCTTTGGCAAATTTATTTTCTACATTTTCCGATGCCTTTTGTTTATTAATTATTTCAGACTTGTCTTCGATTAATTTCGTCTTTAAAGCGCTTCGCAAAATTTTATTTGTGTTTGATTGTCTGGTTTGATTATAAACAATTTCTTCAAATTTTGGCGAAGTAGCAGGCTTTGCAGCAACATTATAACGACTGCTCCGTTTACTACTATCTAACATAGATGGAGATGGATTCTTGTCATCTTTATTCTCTAAAGACTTCTCTTGTGTATTAGCATCTAAATTTCTCGACATAAGATCTGCTGAAGTTTTTTATTCTGTAGTGTCACACGCATTTTTCGCTGTCATCATTTGGTCTTCTTCTATAAGCAAATGTTCATTATTGTAAGCATTATCTCTTGCTTTTTGTATGGATTCTAATGATATATTTTGTTCAACGTTGTCTATTGATTTTGTATCATTTTCAGCAGTTGATTTACTAACTGCTTCTAATTCCTTCGTTTCAATTTGGTTTTCTTTATTTGTATCGCCGTCCAAAATATTTCTCATTGAAATATTATCCTTCTTGTTATGATCTTTTTCTGCTTCTCCTAAACTTTTACTTTTTTTGTCGAACCGTTCTTGTAAATTTTGAGTATCTTGTGACGAAGATGGTGACAAATCATTATACAATACTGCAATATCTTCTTTCCTTCGTTTCACAGACTCTTTCTGGTATTCTGTTGAGCTATTGACATCAAACATTAAGTCTGTTTTAATGAAAATATAATCCTGTGAAGCGGTGTCAATTGATACTTTCTTTTCATAAGAATTTTCTACATTAGACTGCAATTCTTTTGAAAATTCTTTCAAAACCATTTCTTCATTTCCTACAGTAACGTCTGTTTTCTCCAAGCTTTTGTTCAAATTATTAGAAACTAAACTACCCTGATAACTCCGACTAGTCGCTACTTTAATAGTCTCCTTTAACAGTTTTCTTAACTTGATTTCGTTCTGCTTCTGCATAGCGTCTAGTATGGCCCGAATACTTGGATCCACACCAGTAGCCATAGCCAAGCCGGTGAAAATTATCCTTTGTTCCGTGGTATATATATAGGGTAAAACGAATGGTAGACCGCAGCATAGTGGTTTCCAACGATCCACACTTGTTCTAATTCCTCACTCAACGTCTTTCGTGTCCATTGACGTAGAAAAAAGTAAGTTATTGTAATATCGGAATATATTAAAGGTGTAATTTTGTCCGATTAATTATAATTTATTAATAATGGATTGAAAATACAGATATTACAGACAGAAAATACAGACAGAGAAACGATGTTTGATTAACAGGAAAACTAAATGCAACGCTCGTATTTACATCAAATAACTTGACAACTATTTGGTAACTCTCTCTCTCTCTCTCTCTCTCTCTCTCTCACTAGCAACTCTAACACTCGACAACACTCGCAACTCAATTCTAACGACTCTATGCTTCGACGTCTCGATCAACTCTGAACCTCGCCAATGCATTCCTGCTCGGTCCTGCACGCACACACACGCACGCACGCACACACACACACACACACACACACACACACACACACACACACACACACACACACACACACACACACACACACACACACACACACACTTTTCGGCTCACATACTCTGGCCTCTCGATTGCCACTCCTTGAAATATGAAACCGTACTTCTGTTTTGACGCTGCTTATCTTTTCTCGCGTCACTGTTACTAGGCGCTCTTGGATGTAAACAAACCACAAAAAGACGGCGTACACGGTGTTTTCTAATTTCAGCCGATCTCCAATCAAAGCTATTCTACGATATTACATTATCGTATAATAATAAGCTTTTAATCGTTTAATAATAACTCGTCAAGTAGAAATTCCACACGAAGCATTGTGAAGAATAATACTTGAAGAAGATCTATGTTCTTACGAGATTGGCTGTCTACAAGAACTTTGTTGGATAGATTGTATCGTTTGACGAAAATTTTATTGTTGAAAGTTAAGAAAGTTGGAAAGAAAACCCACGCTGTCTCGAAGATGTCTTGTTTTTCAGATGCTGTAAATTGACAAATAACTAGATATTAGTATTGACATTATTTGATGTCATATCTGACCTTAAAGTATAAATAAAATCAATCTAGGAATTAATGAAATTTCAAACATTTTTTCTAAGAAAACAGAAGTTTCGTTCCTCCTAATGAGTATCACATGATGCAATAGAAAAATAATTTAACATTGAAAATCGTGTCAAGATCAATTTCGAAGCTATAAAATCGTCTTAAAAAAACGCTGTGATAAAAAATTTTTTGACACCTTGTACAAAGGTGTATATCAACGTAAGTGTACCTGTATGTCTATATTCGAGATTATTTATCTATTCAAGATAGCAAAGTAAAAATACTATATAGAGGATTTAATTAATGTGTGGATCAACGTATGTATCACTATATGTAACAATAATATTGACTGTATATGTACGTGTGTAATAAAAGATTTCCGGTTTACAATGTTTACGATACTGATATAAAAATACCATATAGAGGATTTAATTAACGTGTATATCTACGTATATATCATTATATGTAACAGTAACATTATGTGCATATGCGTATAATATTGGTTAAATGTTAAATGTTAAATGTTAATATTGGTTAAATGCGTTAAAGTGAAATGTTATTTACCTATTCAAGATAGCAAAGTAAACATACCATATAGAGGATTTACTACTGTTAACACTCGGTATTCTCGTATTCAAAGTATTTAACCAAATAATTTGGGAATCCAGCGGACGAGCTTGTATTTAATATGATTATATTTAATATAACAACTTTACTCAATATACGCGTAGCATTTTAAATGTCATGAGGGTTGCAGCGGACTCAATTTTAATGTACCTCGATATCTTAGCTTCTTATAATATCCTAATAAAATGTTATTTATCGATTACAATTGTCCTGTCGTATTTTATAGTGTTTGCTTTATAAATGTGAACTTTATTCAAAAAGAGTTCATCGATGATTATCCATTACAGGTTGTTAATAAACCTGAATTATGCACAAAGGAATTGCCGTTAATAACTTAAGATTCTCTGCCCGTCGTACAGGGTACATATAGTAATTATTCTCGACGATCGTAACGTTTAAGTCCAATTCGAGCTTATAGTCCCATGCGAGTTAAACAACGACAATAGTTTGAATTTCTATTTGTTCGTTTGTCGTCTGTTTATACCCGGAGCACCTGCTGTAAACCAATACAAAATTTATTAGATCTATAAATAACACATATAAAACTTATTAATTTATAATTAATATAAAATAGGAGAGCACGAAACTTCCTATTTTATGGATATGTTAAATCTTTGTAAAAAATACCATATCATTAGTATCATTTTAATCGTTCTAAAGGATTTAGCCGCATAAAGCTGTGACCCTTGGAAGAATCGATGTTCACGCGTGACAAATTGAAATTGTGCGAAGGTTCCGGTACGAACATCACAAGCCGAACATCGATACCAGGGGCACAGGCACATGTTCTGGGTTCATTATATATTTATAAAGGGCTGACGATTCAGTGGATGGTCCGGGTAAATTTAAATTGTAAATGAACGCATTGCTGGTTTCAAGTAAAAGCCTGGATAAGAGCGGATATGGTATGAGAGTCTGTCGTGGAAAGGGGAACAGGCCGCTTTTATTTGTAAAGTTTGAATCTCCTCGATATTGAAGATGTTGAAGCTGCAAGTATGTATTTCATTTTAATCCATTCGAGACCGAGATTTAATTGTAAAACGATACCTAGGTGTCGGTACGATCTGAATGTTTAGTTAGAATGATTCTGTGTTTTACTCTCTCCAGGGTATCCTTTTCATACTTTGATTTTAAATCGATGACAATCTTAAATAGTATGCCTCATATTTTTAAAATATAAAATTATATACTATGTTATTCTATAATGTATTAGGTACAGTTATATATATATATATATATATATATATATATATATATATATATATATTATATTATATTATTTATTACATATATATATTATATTATTATATATATATATATATGTATATATATATATAATAATAATATATTGAAAAAAATATGAAATTAACATGATATATACATTACTACATAAGTTATATATAAAATATGTATATTATACCCTTGCCTACTGACTGATATGAATTTCTTTCGGTCTCGAATGCGTTAAAAGAGAGCGCAAAGAAGACGAAATTACTTATTGTAATTAGTAAAACGACCTGAGAGGCAGACAGGTACAAGAAAGAAGGAATATTATATTAGCGGCATTATCATGTTTTTGCTCTCTTTAAGTCTTTCATCGAGACAGACAATCTACAGGTATTAATCGACCAATTTCTCCAAGCTGATAACTTCGAATTGATGTTTATATATAAGAAGTGTTATGTGTTAATCTGTCTAAATGTTTAAAAGGTGTTATAAATTAAATGTTGTTAAACGATACGTAATTGCCTTTTGATCGTAAATTTTACTATCAAGGGGTCTTTTATGTATGCGTAATCATTGTGAATTATAACAATTTATGTGATCGATATTAAAGGTGTTTAAAAGCATATTATTATTATATATTATTATTCTATTCTCCTATATTATTATCCTATATTATTATAGCATTCCTATATTATTATAATATCCAATTACATGTTGATACACAAGATATACAGATTATTATTTATAACGTTTTGGTTTTCTTAATTGAGTCATTCATTTAGTACAAATGATAAGAAATTAGTAATAATTCGCAAAAAAAGGATATTGTAGTAGAAATATTATAAAAAAACATTTTCTGTTTTAGTGTAGAGTTACTCCTTCTTACAGACAGTGTCGTACAAATCTGTACGTCTCTGAGAAAATGTAGGTATCTGAGCCCTTACTTCCTCAACAACTTTTAGATCTGATAGAAAAAAGAAACATACGAAGTAATAAGTAATGCTTACTAATAAATTCAACAAATACAGAGGAAGATGGCTAAATCGATAAATTAACGAGACTAAAAATTAATTACATCATGGATCTCTCGCTTTTAATTTTAAGCTGTAAATTACCGATATCGGTGACTGCCATATTCTCTTGAGTTTCCAAATCGTAAAGAATCTTTCCCCAGGGATTGGTCAACTGTGTATGTCCCCATGCGACGTAACTTGCTGAAGGAACACGAGCCGGTGATATGCAAGCAACGTATAATTGATTATCATTCGCTCTGGAACGCTGAAGTAATGACCAGTGCAGTGGTCCAGTGGTCATATTGAATGCCGCTGGATATATCAGCATTTGGCAACCTAACCCAGAGAAGCAGGAAATATGAAGCCACCGAATACCAATTAACTTCGTAGTTGCACGGTTCACATTCCATCATTTCTGAATATGCGAGGACAGTCCTCTTATTGTGCTTTTAATTCTTTTATTTGTTTCATTTTCAGCAAATATACTGGTTTTTTAAATTAAGCTTCTTTTTATACAGATATTTAATTTTTTGCTAGTTAAGTATTGATCGATTAAGTTACTGTACCTTTGTTCCGATAAATGCGTGCCATTTCCTCGAATCTAATATCATAGCATATGCCAATACCTATTTTGCAGCCCTTCACATCGAACGTCGTTAGGGAGTTACCAGGACTGAGTGAATCACTCTCTCGAAAAGTAATCTTATTAGGAATGTCGATGTCGAATAGATGTACCTAATAACATAAAAATGTAGTCGCTAATTCTATTGCTGCAACTTTTGTAATTTAATATCAAAGTTACCAACTCCTAAACTTTAATTATTTTTTATTTAATAACTGACAGCGTTTTTATCACTTTCTTTTATTAAAAAATCTTATCATTTAATAATGTTTAAAAAGGAGAAAAAATAAGTATTTTCGTATGTGAAAAATTTATATTACACATTACAACAAAAATGGGCGTTTTCCGTATCATAACGTATTTTATAAACCGTAAATTATAGAATTGGTTATAGTATACGTATGTACATATGTATATTCCTAAATTATTCCTAGATAGAGTCACTTTCTTCACCCCAATATTTTCAAATTCAAAGCCATAAAGGAATATATTACTTACCTTTCGGTGTTTTGCTATCAAAGTTCCATCGGGACCCCAAATAGTACAGGTATTGTACAATTTATCGCCCTCTATTTCAGGCATCGTACCACCAACTACATAGATGTTGTTTTCTTTAGCTGCATTCGATAAAGCAACGCTCGTTTCACCATCAGGAATACTCTCGGCGTATTTTCGAAAGTACTCTGCATTGCAATATTTCAATTAATGAAAAATAACTGTCTTTTGTTCCAACCATAAATTAAATTGAAATTTTTGTCAGTTTTTTATTTTTTAAATTATTAAAATAACTAAGTTTTATATCTCGACTTAATTAAATATGCAATTACTTAGCTAACAGTATATATAATAAATTGTTTCTACAGGTTCAAAATGAAAAATGAATATTTAGAAATATTTAATTACGACAATGCTATTTGTGTTAGCATCAGTGGCTTGTTACTCTACGACTTTGCTAGTACTTTTTGAAACATAAAGTTAGTTTTCAATTAACACTTATACTAGAGGCGGAATTATAAATGCAAAATAATTGATAATACCAATTTATAAGTACCTAATTATTAGTATCTTAAAAAATATATTTATACAAAAATCACGATAATCATGAAAATGGGGAAATCCTATATTCTCGACTCAATTCACAATCTTTATGGAAGTATAAACGGTAAGGTAATTTGTCTACTTTTACTTTTTTCTATATAGTTGTTACACACATGGTAAATTATTGAAAAAAAAAACAAATTATTACGTATTCCATATGGTGAATTAAAGCATTCAGGAAGAGCTATAATATCAGCATTGCGCTCTTTTGCGCTAGAAATGTAGGAAACTGCCCGCTCTACATTTTTGCGTTTTACTTCATTTACTTCAAGTTGTACCAACGCCAAGCGAAATGCTAAAATGTTGGAAAAGTTAAATACATTCGGTTATATATTTCCCATACTTTTTATCTATAAATACTTTTTACATAGTGAATACTTACTCGACATCGTTCGCACTACTTGTTTAGCGATGTTTGTAAGTATCATAATGTTGAGGTTATGTATGGTACTAC
The DNA here is from genome assembly GCF_024542735.1 of Bombus huntii. Lineage (NCBI taxonomy): Eukaryota > Metazoa > Arthropoda > Insecta > Hymenoptera > Apidae > Bombus > Bombus huntii. Next base: position 187,185 of record NW_026099362.1, read on the forward strand.
TCAATATCAACATTACGTAAGCAATACGCAGGGATTTTTAATAATTCTTGGTAAAGTTTAGGACATTAATTTTGATGTAATTGTAAACATTATTTGTTCACAATTTGTCCATTTACTTTGCAACAAAAAGAACGCATCTGCAAGCGTGTTAATCGGATAACGACGAACTTCATTTCGCAAACACCGACACGTGAAACATTTTGAAGTTACGTCGACGCGAGAGTAATTGGTTCCCTTAAATTCCTCAATTTCCATTTCTTTCGCCATGTATATTCGAGTATTGCATTTGAATTGCAGAGCAGTCGAAAGTAGAGGAGCACCTCGCCGATATATCGACAGGAACATGAATTTTTTTTCATAGGGCGAATATTTTTTCCATTGAATTATTAAACCGAGTCAAATTTTCAAACTCAACCACTTAATTTAATCGTTTTACATAAAACATTTCAATCTTTTTTCTTCTAAATACTTTACCTATATTTCATCTGGCTGAATATTCCATATTTTTAAAGCTTGTTGATAATTACAAATACGTAATTATCATTCTGAAGCTAGAAATTTGAAGTAAAATTGCTCTGCGCGAAAGGAAATAATTCAACGTTTTATATATAGCTGTTAAAATGATATAAGTTTCAGTAAAATAGCTTCACTAAAATTTGTGGTTTTTTTCCTTTTCTATTTTTTTTTTTTTTTTTTTTTTTTTGTTTTATGTGTTCAAGGGCGAACGTTCCCTCTCATTTCCTGTATTTTTATGAGGAATTTAGCCTTTTTACACCACGAGAGCCTCAACGTTTTCATTTTCACGCTTACGCTACGCTCGTTAAACACGTTCTAATGAGACCATGTGCTGACATTGCGAGTTTTATTATTTTCGCACAATAATTTATCATTTTAGATTTCAAATATTACATTCATACATTTTTCGTTGTAAATTTCTTTCTCTATTTAAACAATTTACCATTGTTGCTACAATAAATCAATTAATTAAATTAATTGATCAGTTTAAACTTAAAATATCATTTCATAAGTTTTCGTCACTTGAATCTAAAAACAACAGAAAACGGATCATATTCAACGATCACAAAACGATAATAGGACATTGTGTTTCTTCTGAAGGGCATGAAATTGTCAGGAGATTATGCCATAAATGAAATTGGAAGCTGGCTGGTCAAAGGGATTAAACTCGGTTAAACTCAATTGTGCTATATTGCACAAAGACTTGAGAACTGCTACCAAATATCTACTAGCTTAAAGGTGTGCTGATTACACCTTACAAATTGTAATTATATTTCAAATACAATCTCCTAAGTAATAAGTAAATTAAATTAATACTTTACCTAGAATCTGTGATACATTAATATAACAAAAATACATTTCTTAAATTATTCATTAATTTGCAATGTAATTAGAATATTATCTTTATTTTCTGGTGTCTTTATTATTCTTAAAAGATACGCTGCTTGTTTGCAAATTTAACACTACGTATGCTATTAATAAATCATTTTATATTTAATTTTGCAACCTTCAATCATTGTTAAAATTGATTGATAATACCGTTGGTTAATAGAAATTTGAAAATGCTCTCGTTTCCACTCGATTAAAAGGTAATTGCACAAACTGTCACAGTGTTGACTACAAATCACGTGTGTCGTTCTATTAAATTTATACACAATAGTATTTATTCTCGTTTTAATTTAAAATGAAATGTGTTATTGTATTTTTTTTTTTTTATTTATTTGTTGAGATTACAATCAATTCTCGCGTTGAGAATTTTCAGTAATTTTTCTGGCGTGGCGCAGTGACATGGCTGTTTATTTACAATAAGTTAATACTTATTATAGATAGGTATAATTTATAAGTAATATAAGTAAGTGCATATGCTTAATTTGGATAATTAAATGAATCTAACGTTTAGGTCTAGCGGGTAGTGCCTCTTCAGCCTGCGAATCTGGTCCGTCGTATCGAGTAGTCCAGTGATTAGGGGGTTTCGGTGTTTGTTGATTCTTTTGCTATATCTGTCGCTATATTTTGCTATTTCCTCTTTGACGGTGGGTATCTTGAGGTCGCGGTGTATTGTTTCATTGGTTACATACCAAGGTGCGTCAATTAGGGATCTTAGCGTTTTCGATTGAAAGCGTTGGAGTATTTCAATGTTGGAGTTACTTGCTGTTCCCCATAGTTGGATTCCGTAGGTCCAGACAGGTTTTATTACGGTCTTGTAGAGGGTAATTTTATTCTGTATATTTAGTTTGGAGCGTCGGCCCGTGAGCCAATAGAGTTTTTTTAGTTTGTCCTTTAGTTGCTTCCTTTTATCTGAGATGTGTGTCTTCCACGTTAGTCTCCTGTCCAGGGTCATGCCCAGGTATCGGACTGTGTCCCTGCTAGGAACTGTTGCATTGTTGATGGTGACCTGGGGCAGGTTTGTTTTCGGAGCGTGAAGGTTACATGTGAGGATTTCTTTTCGTTGACTTTGAAGCCCCATTTGTGAAACCACTTTTCCATGGAGTCGAGACTTCGCTGGAGAGTGGATGAGGCTATTACCGGGTCTGCGTGGGTAGCCAATAGCGCTGTGTCGTCTGCAAATGTCGCTATTGTTATATCGTTTGATATAGGTAGGTCGGCAGTGTAGATGGAGTACAGTAGGGGTCCGAGGACACTACCTTGGGGTATGCCGGCTTCTATTGGGAATGTTGCGGAAGTGGCGTCTAGGCATTTAACCATGAATTGTCTATTGGTTAGGTAAGATTTTAGGATGGAGTAGTAGGGGTGGGGTAGGATCTTTTTAAGTTTGTATAGTAGCCCTTCATGCCATACTTTATCGAATGCCTGTTGGATGTCTGGGAAAACCGCTGAGCAATATTTTTTCTTTTCGAGTGTTTGGCTGATCGTATGAGTTAAGCGGTGGATTTGCTCTACTGTAGAATGATGTTTTCGGAAGCCGAATTGGTGATCTGGGAGTGTTTTCAAGTTCTCTAGGATTGAAAGGAGTCGGTTCGTGAGCATCTTCTCGAATAGTTTGGACAGGGTAGGTAAAAGACTGATTGGGCGATAGGAGCAGGTTTCGTATATCGGTTTACCGGGTTTAGGGATGAGGGTAATCAATGAGATTTTCCAAGCCTTAGGATAGTGTTCCAGGCGAAGGATAGCATTAAAAATCGATGTGATGAATGCTATCCCTTTTGTGGGAAGTTCCTTGATTGCTCTACTGCCTATTAGGTCGTGTCCTGCTGCTTTCTTGGGGTTTAGGCGACTGATTGTTTCTATAGTCTCTGCAGAGGAGAAGGGTTCGATAGGAGGGGACATTTGGAAGGGGGTGTGCAGGTATTCAGTAACGTCCGCGGCGGCTTTGGGGGAATGGGGTTTGAATACTTTTGACAAGTGTTTTGCAAACAGGTCGGCTTTTTCTATAGGGCTTCGCGCCCATCCACCTTGCGGACGGCGGATAGGTGGGATTATTTGTGGGGGGCGTGTGAGTTTCCTGGAGGCCTTCCATAGTGAGTAGTTGGCGTCGGCTGTGGGGGATAAGCTGGCGAGGTATTTATGGAAACAGTCGTTTTTATAGTTTCTTAAGGTTCTGGATAGCTTTCTAGTTGCGTTGTTAAGTTTGCGTTTGTCCTCCGGTGTTCTATGGGTCTGCCATACTCTTCTTAGTCTACGTTTTTCTGCTATTTTTTTTTTAGTATGTATTGGGGATATTCTTGTTTGCTGTTAGATGGCTTTGTCGGTGTGGAGAGGCGGATTGCGTTTATTATGCTCGTGTTTAAGTATTCCGTGGCTGCTTCGATATCTTCCTTTGTTTTTAGTGGGGTGAAGGCTCTGAGGTCGAGTGTGTAAAGACTTCTCTGAAGAGCTGCCAGTTGGTGTGTTGGTTGTGAATGGAGCCATTAGGTGTATTCTCGATGATTGTTGAACTGACTGTTGCTATCACGGGAGAATGATCAGAGGAGAGATCAGCCGAGGAGTTGATCTGGACGTGTCTTGATGGGATATTTTTAGTTATGAAGAAGTCGAGAAGGTCGGGTATTTTGTTGGTGTCAGTGGGCCAGTATGTGGGTTCGTATGTGGTGAGGTAGTTGAGGTTGTTGTTTATTATGCTGTTTAAGAGGTTTTTGCCTCTTGCTGTAACCAGTCTGCTGCCCCATTGGATGTGCTTGGCGTTATAGTCTCCTCCAACTATGAATCTATTGCCCAGGGTGTCCAGGAAGTTATCAAAGTCTTCTTTGGCGATGGAGTGTCTGGGAGGGCAGTATACTGCTGAGGTGGTGATTGAGCCATGACAGTCTTCTATTGCTACGTTTGTTGCTTGGAGGTAGTCTTTCTGGAATGATGGAAGTTCGTAGTGCTTAATACTTGCTTTGATTATTATTCCGGTGCCACCGTGGGCCTTTCCGCTGGGGTGTTGGGTATGGTAGAATTTGTAACCATTTATTTTCAGGTAGCTCTTGTCGGTGAAGTGGGTTTCCGATACGAGCATTACGTCGATTTGCTGGTGTTTTAAGAAGAGTTCTAGTTCAAGTTTGTGTTGCGCTAGACCGTTGGCGTTCCAGAGTGCTATGCGCCTTGGTTTTATTTTGAGTCGGGGCGTGCTAATTTTTCCACGATGAGTGTTAGTAGCGATAGCAAGTGATTTATTTGCTCCGATTGTTTCTCTATTAGCTTTTCAAGCCTTGAGGAGTTGTCTGTGTTAGGTGGGTTGGGGACACTGTTTTGGGGAAGGTTCCTTTGGCTGTTCGGGTTATTTTGGATGCCTTGTACTGCTTGGGCATAGGAGGTTGAGGTGGAGATGAATTTGGAGATGGTAGGACTGGGTGTTTGGTTGGTTGAGGGGGTTGGGGTAGTCGTGAATTTCGGCGGGCTGGGTGTTTGGTTGGATACCTCTTTTGCTCTGAGCTTAGGGTACCTGTTCGTGTATAGTGTTTTATATGCTGGGCAGCCTTTGTAGTTGGCAGGGTGGTCCCCTTGGCAGTGGATGCATTTCGCTGGGGTTTCCGGTGATTTGGCGCACTGGTCAGTGGAGTGAGTGCCTGCGCATTTAACGCAGCGGAAAGTATGGTTGCAGTATTTCTGCGTATGACCGTACCTTTGGCACCTTTTGCACTGCACTATTTCTTTTTTCACGAGCGGTGGTTCGATCTTTACTATCGCGTTCATTAGGCGACTGATGTTGTAGATTTCCTTATTGTTCGGCTTTTGTTTAATGTCTAGGAAGAATAAGGATAACGGGTCTTTCGAGACTCTATGCCTTATATTACTTACGTTGATGACTTCGTGGCCGAGTTTTGAGAGTTCGTATTTTAGTTCGTCTATGTCTGCTGAGTGGTGTATGTTTCGTAGGACCACCCGGAAAGGCCTTTCCTGTTTGAGCTGGTAGGTGTGGAAGTTGGCGTTCAGGGTCCTGAGTGTCTTGGTGAGTTTTCTGTAAGCTTCTGGGTTCGTCGGTAGTATTTTTACTTTGTTGTTGCTTATCTTAAGGTTATATTCCTCCTTGCTGATATCTCTCTCTAGGGACTTGATCATTGTCTGTATGTCAATGACGTCGTCCACAAATATTGGTGGGGGAGGGGGGATTCTCTGTGAGTGTTGGTTTGGTGGCGGTTCTACGATTTCCATGGCGTCGTTTGAGGATTCCAATACGGCGAACCTGTTGTGTGTGTTTATTTGCGTTGCTGTTTCTATTTTCCTTTTCTTTGTAGTGTTAGCGTCGTTAGTGCGGAGAGTTCTGCTACACTTCTGCCACGGGGGGGGGGGGGGTAGCACGGGGTAGCTGCGAGTCTGCTCCGGAGAGCCTGGTCGCGGTTGCTGGGCCATCATCGAGCTAGTTAATTCGGAATGAACAACTAGTCGTGAGGCTGTGAGGCTAGTATTCGGGTTGGGGTTAGGTGCGTGGGATTTTCTTCTCCCTAAAGGGTAAGGGACACTTAGCTGTGTTCTCTTTCGACTCAGATTTCTCAGATTTCTTGAACGATAAATGTTTATTCACTCTAATGTCAATGAGTACACTTGATACAGGATTCGCGATTGTATTCGGTTCGCGAATGCGCGGTTATAAGATAGAGCTTGGATAGCTACGATTCGAGATACGCTGCGAGTGCGGACAATGATTGCACGAGATGTCGAGAGCTTAGATAATTATTCGGCTCGAACCGTGTAAGTATAACGATCGTGATATACTGCGGTAACTCGCGGTAATAGACTGACATTTTTGTCGCGATGCTGCTGCGGAGGAAGACTCGTTGGGATGTGTCTAAGGATGCGAAGGCATCGGATTCGTTGAGAAAAGCTTTGAGAGGGTGTTGCTAGCGGGCAGCGTCGTACGTGAGAGATAGCAGATTTCTCGTGTGTCCCCGTGGTAGGTGGTCGACTTCGAGACTGATAAACAAAGACTGTTTGTCTCTTTGGAGGACCTTAGCTAAAATAAATCCTAAGATTTATAGCGGTCCCTTGGCTAGCTGGAAATATTCGGTACGAATGTATCGACATCTGGCAATCATCTTGTCCGCAGGTATAGGGTCTTTGTGTCGTGCGTCACGCGACGTAAACTGTTGGGAAGTTTACTGTCAAGTGCCGCCACATGTTCAAGGAAAATGTATCTGCAGCCGGTTATAGCGGTATTTACGTTACGGATGATCTATGGGAAGATTCACACGAACAAACCTTTATGGACTAACCAAATTTATTTTGTTATTAAAAACGATCTACAGAACCGATCGACGACTGGTGTTCAATTTAAAAATTGCTTCTCTATAAAAGCAAGAAATCTAATTTACATCGTGTTCTTCATCTGTCGCCTCCATATACATCCTGGTGGCAATAAAATTCTGAATTTACGAGAAATCCGTATTTCGACTTAAGCTTATCGATGTTACCGACTGGACAAAGCCTTCGAGAGTTTAAATTAACCGATCGACCCTTCGATGAAAGGGCGAGCAAGTGCCAGGAAACTATCGCGGGAACGCTCGTAAAAGCGCGCAATGGTTCGGCGTGGTAACCTAGGAAGAGGAACAGGTGCGACTGAATCGTAACGGTTGTCGTGGCCCCTTTCAAACGATCCGTGGCCACTCTTCAGTTTCGGCGTCATTAACCCTTCCCTTCTTTCTTCCTGGTTCACTTAGAAACGAAGAAAATTCCGGAGGTAGTTTGCTCTTAGCAGCTGTCATTTTTTTTTTTTCTTTGTTTAGTCGACACGAAGCATTTTGGAGAATTTCTGTGATTGCTTCGCGAAGGTACAGAGGATAAGAAAAAGCGCTCTTTGTTCGTTGACGACTTTCTGTCAATTAGAAATAAGAGTAAACGGCATAACAGTTTTCTTCTTTGCCACTGTATACGTAATTTTTGTTAGACTTTAACAACTCGTATTTTTCGTGAGCAAATACTGTCGAGTGGTTATACACTGTATATGTGAAGCTTCGTTTTCTTCGCGCGAAATATCCATGTTGTTCTTTCTATACTTGTGTTCATATATCATGACGTTCAGCCTACACGTGCCCGAGAATGTAATGTAACAGATAATTGGGTTCGAGCTGTAAATCTTTCATTTGCAGCATGACGCGAATCTAACAACACTTCTTTCCTTGTTCAGATCATGAATATTTTTGTCGCGTGCAGGTAGAATCATATGTCTAGAGTATCCACGGGTTTCGTGTTTACTTATTTCTTTAACTAACTTCGGTTTTAACCAACTTCCTATTAACCAGCAAATTAATCAAATACTTTCAGAATCAATGACAAGAATATACCGAAAAGTGTCGAAAGAATTTTAAAGAATTTTACAATCATTTTCCTAAAAGTTATCTTGAGACGTATTGTATCGTTAGTCTCATAGAGTTAATCACTTTTCTCTAGAATAATGCTCGAACACAGCTGTAGCTTTCTATAAATTTCCTCGATATTCGATTGAATTTCCCGAGATCGTTTCCAATGACGAGATCGCAGCAGTTGTTACGAAAAATATCGGAAGAGCGAAGAACGCGTATGTGTGTCTGATCCATCATTCACGATAGTCTCTACGGTCCATGCGTATGATCCATCATCTGCGTAACCGTTTTACAATCCTCACCGTGGAAATGCCGATCCGCGATGCTATTCTCGCGCGCACTCGACCGCTTAAGAGCATCGTCCAGAGACGTTTCCATCATACACAAATAACTTTGTTTTTCTTCTTGCAGTCGGAAGCGTGGAGAATTCGATGTTTCTGGCTGATCTGTTGTTTTATCATTTGCGCGGCATTTTTTCGCGGTTAGAAGAAAGATGAGATTAATATCTTTGTGGTATTTTGATACTTATCGATCTGCCGATAATGTCGGTGCTGGTAGGGGAAAGCGTAGTTGAGAAGAAGCGCGCTTTTTCGATAAATTATGAATTATGGCTAACGGTAATTCACGCAATTTACATAATCTAGATGGAACAGACGCTTTTCAAGATCGCTTGTCGACTCATTTATGTTTATAATTTTCAGGAGAAGAAAATCTAAACCTTGAATATATTCAATTCGAATATGTACTGTAGCCTAAATTCGGGTCTTTTTTCGGCTTTCAACGATATCGATTTTGTCTCGATTGACCTCCTGCCGGTTTACGTGCTTTTATTCTTCCTCCTTCTTCTTCTTCCGGTGTCCAATGATTCCTTTGAAAATCGACGCGGTTCGTACCGAAGCGTACGCTTCCGATGCGGAAAGTACGCGATCGAAGCGCGTGGCTTCTGACCGGAAGCGTAGCCTTGCAAACGCGATTAGATTGCATTAGCTACGAGACTGAAATTAAATCTCGAGTCGGAATTGTATTTAATTTTCTTCGGGAAGTTCGATGCCGGAATCGAAAATTAGACGATTGAATAGGGATTCCTAGTTGATTTTAGACGTCCCTCTTCCTGTAACTCCCACCGAACTTGCATTGGGCGTTGTTCGCAGGCTTGTCGTGCGGCAAACCGTTTCGCAAGAGCTTATTTGCATTTCCTCTAACTGCGGTTCGCATAAGACGCGTCAAAGGAATATTGACTACTATCTATTAGGTCAGATTTTTTCACTATTTTCTGCTTCTCGTAGGATTGTAATGTTACAGTACCGGTAACACGAAGCTTGATCTACGGCAAATAATAAAATATCTTTGAGATTAAAAAATATAAAGATTTGAAAATTAGGACATTTGAAAGTTTGTGCTTACTCGACTGAATTGCTATTAAGTGACGTTTAAAAATTTTAATCACAAGGTTGAAAGTAATATAGTTGGTAATTCTAAGGAACACCTATCCTCAGATAGATTGGTATACACACGCGAGTCGACCGTATTCTCCGGAAATGAAAACAACTACATCCCTGGAACCTGGAACACGTGATTTTCCGCATATCCATTAAAGCAACATCGGTCAGTGACTCGTTTACGGTGCAGTCGCTAGACTCAATTAATGACCACGTTCTGGTCGTAAATATAGAAAAGGCAGCGAGATATTTTAGTTTGTTGGCTAACTGGGCTGAGGTTGGGTCAATGTTTCTGTGGATTTCATTTACCTCTTCCGGCCTCCTTATATTTTCTGAATTCTTACAATTTCCGAGATACCAGTTCATAGCAAATTGATTCTTATTATGGCGTAGGATATAGTAAATCTTATTGTCTAAAAATACAGGAAAAGATTTCATAATTATTATTTTTTTTAACATTTTATTCAAGCGTTTCTTAAGACATTTGTTCAAAGAGATGTCAGGTTATAAAAAATTGAATCAACCTCCCCAAAGCTCCTTAACCTCTTGTTATTTTTGATAAATCAATAGCATTACGCAATATATACCGTGTGATTTCCCTAGACGATCTAGTAGCACTCTTTTTTACAACCTTCTTTCAAAACGAGAAACAAGAAGAGGATTGACCAAATATCATTGTCATCGAAGCGCAGAGACGCTCCGGTGATTCTTATCTCCATTCATCTCTCCGAGTGAAACTATTTGACGTCGCCTTGAATAGGCTCAGACAGTTTTGTCGGGGGTCCGTGTCGTCGCCTGTAGTCAGCTCGCACGATCGTGAATGGAAAGACTCGTATAAAATCAAAGGGCCGACAGACTCTTCCTGCTTAGACGAGATCAACGAGATCTCGTTCAATAGAGAAGTTACCTTCTCGACCGCCGGCGCCGTATTACCCTTCAAAGTCACCGGAAAGTCATATAAGCCAACCGATGCAGCCTAACCTTTATCCTAGCCTAACCTAGATAAAATAGGTTTCTCTTATTCCATCTGAATTTCTAAAGAAACCAAGACTTGATTTCAGTCTGGTTAAAAGCTTCGCTCGATTAAAGCTGTTTTTCAAGCAATAACCTACTTTGTGAATTTCATGCACGCGAATCCAAGTATGTATGCGGCAGAAATGAAGCTTTCGTGCATGTCTAATTGTAAGTTGATGCGAAACAATGCGCATGCGCCGAAATCCCACCACTTTGCGGACCCACATTGTGCCTTTTATCAAGGCGCCTTGTTTGTTTACTCTTCTCGAGCTAATTCTTCACTATTATTATCTACATTATTTTCACTGGCTAACAACTGGTTGGTCTGCAATTGACGAACCAATACAAATTTTTCGTTACGTGCATATATTCGAAAGAATTCGAAATTAAATTATCATGTATTACGGGCAGTTACGATAGAGTGACACAAAGCAATCTGTGTTTGAATGCCTCCACTCGTGGACAATATCGATATAACCTAAATGCGATAAATCGCGAACGTTTGATTCGACTCATGGGAAATTTACGCGTTTTTGAATCGTTCCGAGTCGCACGCGAAATGCAGGTCAGAGAACCGTCTAATATTTATTGTTGAGATCGTGGGCTTGATCTTAATGGCGCGGCGGCACGCGATTCTTTACCAACTATGCTCCTTAACTCCAGCTCTCGACCTTCTTCCCTATTCAACTAGCTCGAGCAGTGAAATTGACTCTGCATGCCTGTGATTTTGGCAGGGAATGGGAGTCGAGTTCGTAGTGAATGCACATTGTGTATACGTGTTTTAGGTGGTTTGTGTGAGTTTGTTGCGGAGATTCGAGACATTTATTTAACCTCTTTATCATATTCGAGCCTGTGCGATATAACCATATCTTAAATGTAATAAGTTTTATTTTTTATTGCAAAGTTCTTGAAATATATAATGCACACAATAAGTGTATAATATTTTATATATATATATATAAATTATATTTAAGAAGTTTGGGATAGTTTAAAGATGAAATAAATTGCTTTTTAAGTTTAATCTCTTACTCTCGACGAAATCAAGTTTCTCTGGAATTTGGTGGAGTTTAAGATTTGATATCGGTGTCGTAGGAGTTATGTGACACTTTAAGGTGGAATAAATCTAGCGAGGAGTTTAAGGTGCGGCAAAGGAGCGTGGAATGTTGCAATAGAAATTTATTGCAGTGTTAGTGCATTGGTAGATTGATCAAATTTACGTGTAGCGTGGGTAACCAATGGTAAATATTTTGCAATGTGTATAATTTCTCAGTAATCTGAGGTTTATAAAATCTATCGACAACTAATGGAAATTGTTGATTTAACAGATCAATTTTAAATTCCTCGTTAATCTAAATTTTTTTAATCCTATTTACAGCTAAACCTTACGACGAAAAATTAACGAAGTGGAATAAAAATGGCATTGTGATTCTTCTCGTCGTGTATCGGTGTCACATCAAATTTAAGAGACAGTTTTACTTGCGGATGCTGCGTGTTACGTTGGTGAAGTCGACGAAAGCGTAAAATAGGAGCTCGTCCGAAATACACTAACGCGGAAGGTTAAATTTAACGCAAAAGGCCGAGAAATTAGTCTAGAACTCGAAGTTTCATTGGTACGACGCACTTGAAACGCATTCAAAGAGGTCGGCGACCTCGAAAGGGGATGAACGCAACTGTTTCGTGGGAATTTCTTATTGTGGCTTATTTGGATGAAGCTGCTTTAAAATCAGCGCTGGATTCGTCTGTTTTTTGCCCGGAAATCATAAAATGTTTAGGCCAGGCGACTCCATGTACAGAAAATGTTATGTCCACTTTTTACGTCCGTAGAATTCAACTCTTTACTACTATGCACTTCTTCTCCAAAAAAATATCGCGTTTCAATATTAAAAAAAGTTTCAATAATATACTATCCATTAGAAGAATGATAACATGATAACCTTACAAATTATTAGTATTAACAAATTCTTATTGTCGTATAGAAATGCCAACTATTGCTTCGGTAAAACAAACAAAGGAATTTTACAGGTAAATTTTACAAATTACAAGTCATCTTATAACGCAAAATACGACGTGTAAAATTGTCTCAATTTATTAATAGTATTAATAAATTATTATGATAAAAGATGCAGGAATCTTAGCCTCATGAGAAATTAGAGATGAAAATTAAAGATTAAAGGGAAAAGATTAATCACTGGTCCTCCTAAAAAGATGCAGTCCCATGGATGGATGGTTGTGCGAGTATTAAAGCAGCGCAAAACCGTTCCCCGAATTCTCATCCCGGACGTCGTACGACCAAAGACAAAAACAACTCACTCGAGGGCATTGCGGAGAGACATTCATCGAGGACACAATAGTATTATTCCAGGAAGTGCTAGTTCTTCCTAGATTCCGGTTACAATGTTCTTAACGCGTGGAAATTAGTCTTGACCAGGAAACATCTATAACGGCATGTATTTTCTGCCGTGATTGTAAATCTGTTTGGAACATGCGGTTTGTCCGTTAATCTAGGCGCTGTTGTTCAATTGAGTCAATATTATTTGTTGGTAGATTAGTGTGTGCAAGAGCGCTCTATCCATTATTGACCAATTCGAGCACGTATTGGTAAATTTCACACCGGCAATTACGGTGAAATCGTTCGTGGTCGCTGGAAATTAGCAGTATCGTTTGCGGTCGTGAGCTGATTGACACTGCGTGAGCGGGGAATTATGTGAAGCAGCTTTGCTTTGTCGTTTCATGCATTTAATAGGTTTGCGGCGGTGGACAGAGTTTGTAAAAAATGAAGACAAGGTAGAAAAAGATTATTTTTCATTTTTTACTATTAGATTATTTTCAAAGTGATCATTTCAGTGAAATATGATTGACAAAAAATAAGATCTATAATTGAATCATTATAGAAAATAGAATAATATTGATAATAAAGAAATAAAAATCAATTATAGAATAACATATAATAATAATAATAATAATAATAATAACAACAACAACAACAACAACAACAACAACAACAACGACAACGACAACGACAACGACAACGACAACGACAACGACAACGACAACGACAACAACAACAACAACAACAACAACAACAACAACAACAACAACAACAATGTGGATAGACTTTATGTTTACTTTTATATGTATAATGATACTGTTTGATCCTTGAATTAAAGTTAAGATTAACGTTGCGATTATGATTATCCTTTGTCTGACTAAATATATTTGAAGTATCAATTACAGTAGAATTTTTGAAAGATTCTTGGCTGTTAAACAAAAAACTGGTTCCTTTATATTTCGCTCAATTATCATAGAATCGTGAAACTGACTTTCACTTCAAATTTTGTCTGTTTCAGGAGTAACAAGTACCTGCAAAAATCATCCATCAGCCGGATATGTGCTGTCGGAGGGTTTTTCATTAGCATTCCCGTCTTTCTAACTGGTAAGAACCAATTCCTTCAATTCTGTCAACTTTAACCTTTTGAAAGATACTAGTACATAAGTTATACGTTTAATTTTTCTTGAATTCAGGCATGAATCTAAAAGATACTGTGAACTATCTCTGAGTGTATGAAATCAGTTTAGAAATCCAATGGAAATAAAGTTAATTTTAACGCCAAATAGTCATTATTTTTCTTAGAAAAATAAAAAATGATCGTCTTTTAGAGAAGTTTTAACAGATTAATTTATAAAGAGCTGAAACAGAATATTCATGTCATGCATGAATACGGCTGGTGGATGGATCGAGATCTAATCTAAAGTTTACGTTGTGTCATGCTAGTTTACACAGCTATCATTCGCTCGATCGATCGTTAAGCTGTTGAACTCGATTCAAGACGGACATTTTGACTCTGTTCAGAAGAAAACTGCGTTTTAATAAATTTGACGGAATAGAAATTATGATAGACTACAATGTTTTTTTAATTATATCATAAAATTTATTTATTTTTTTTTAATGTCATGTTAGAAACTTCAAATACTGTCCAAAACTTCGAACGTAATCGTTTTAGAAATTTGTAAATTACTTAACGACCAAAAATATTGAATTCTCTATTGTCTGAAGATAGATTCTCTATAATTTAAGTAATTTATTCGTCGAGAATTGATATATAAAGACTTAAATAATAAATTAATTGAAAAATAATTTGCAACTAGTATTGAAAATTTCAATTAAAAGCATATGTATATAGTTTACGCTTCGAGAATTATATGTATTGAGAATATGTATTTGCGCCGATTCTTTGTCCCGCTTGTTATGGCATACGTGTTATAATGATCCTCTAACAATGCTTTCAGGTATGATATTGTATACATTCATCCAGTTTCATTCGACGCCGGCAATCGTTACGTCGGTTTTCATAGGCCTTGGCATCGTGTTTTGTGGATGCGCAATGGTCCATAACGTCTTCGTGTGGCAGAGGGTAAGAACATATCGCTATTAAAAAAGAAAACGAACACGTTCAAACACGTCTAAATCATCTTTTATGTGTATTTTACCCGGAAATCATTTTATCGTGAAATTTTGTTTTTCAGAGTTACCATAATTTATCTGGTAGAGTTCATAAAAATTTTTCTGAAATCAATTGCAAGCTTTTAGGAAACCAGGATTTTTCACATTTTTAAGAAGCGTTATAATTATATTGCGGATCTTTATACGTTCGTGCGAAATTGAAAAGTACGCAAATGGCGCAAAATGCATAAAATGCGCTAAAATATACGTATATAAGAAAACAAATCTCTATTAAAATTTTATTTCTTTGATTATGTTCGTAAAACTACAAACTTGTATAAAAATACGCATTCTAGTTATAAATGTTAAAACATTCGATCTAGTCCTTATCACATTCATGAAAACCTCCATTTAACCATTCGTTGTATCAACAAACATTCATATGCAAAACTTACCACCTACCACATCCTCCGCGTATTAATATAATCCCCTTTTATAAATTATACACTTTAGAGTGGACTGGTTGGGTCAGAGTGATATAAGCTTACAAGTTCTCGAGGAGATCTACCGAAGTTACATTTACGTTTGCATAATTTCACCGAAAAAGATACTCTGTAGAATGACAGGTTCGTTTGTTTATGTGATCCGCGATCGCAACTATTTCAAGGGGATTTTATAAATAACCATACACACGATATTCAGTGTATTTTCGTATTCTCGTTTATTTTGGGGAGATTTGTAAAACTGTTGAACAAAATAATTGAGTAACGATTATATTTGCCGAGAAAAAGTCTTTTTCTCTGTACCCCTCCTTCTACTTCAAGCATGTAGTATAATAAGACAATAAGATTGACAATGGCTGAAAGTAATCCAAAAGAGTTTTCACCATGGTTATCGGTAACGAAAAAGATTTGAATCATCTTTAATACTTATTCGTAACTAGAATCATTTCAACTAAAATGTAAATTCTTATATTATAACTTTTTTAATTTGTTATGGCCCCTGACTACAACCTAACCTATCATTCTTATTTCGTAGGAGAAGACGAATGCCGTGAAGGCGTTAGCGCGCGAACAGTGCGAAGCGGCGGTACAGCTGCAGCGTCAGCAGCAGCTGCAACAGCACCAGAACCAGCCACAGCTACAACAGCAACAACAACTACGTGGCCCGTTAACCATCCACCATGCTGGCTGCCCAACGAAAGTCGGGCCCGTGACGAACCAACTAAATACCAGCCACGCAACGCACGGCCGAGCTGCACAGTACCAACACTATCATCACCATCATCATCATCGACACGTGTCAATGTCCCCACCGCCCTTGTTGCTCTCATCGCCAGCTCCGATCGCGGCGACGCACAATCATCTGAACGTGAGCGGACACAGAAACGTGGTTACGCCACCGGATACACCAGCAGATAGATCGCCACCGAGTCCTGGAAATAAGCTAAATAGATCGCAGCATTTGCCACGGGAAGCAACCGGCAGCGTCAGTCCTGGTCTTCCGGCTGCCACATTGGATCTAAGTAGCGCAGCAACCACCAATAGTCCGCATGAATTGTCCACGTTAGTTTAGAAATTTGGTCCGAACATTATATCTTCACATAGGATTGGAGATTAATAGTTGATAGTTAATTTACACATCGATCTTTTTATTTGTAAATTGGGTCGTGGTTTAGAGTTGGTTTGTAAAAATTCGGTCCTAATTGTTAAATGATGAATATTGATTAAGAATAATAGGCATTGATGTACCAATCTTTTTTTAACTTATATACTTGAGCACACGCATTGGAGATTTCACTTTTATTCAGTGAAACAGCAACTTCATTACTCGCTTATTCAATACGGCAATTGCATATATTTCATGGACATTTTAACAATGTTTTGAATAATTTCTAACGGTACAATTGTGATGAAGTGAAAAAAATCGTGATAAGAAACAGAGAGAAAAGTTGCTCGTTAATGAATATTGACCAGAAATAAAGTAATTTCTAAAGAATATCCCGAAGACGTCGTAGATATTACGAAAGGAATGATTAATTTATACCCGCGTGTATCTTGCCATTACCATACTATTATTATTATTATTATTATTAATATTGTTAGTAGTACTCGATTACATTATTATTAATATTAATATTATTGCCTTATTATTATTAATGTTATGGAACCTCTAGTCCTAGGTTACTTTCGCTGCCACGAAAGGATAAGATTTTCGAACTTTTTACTATTACGTGTAATTCAAGTTTTCCTGTTGCGCATGCGCAGTAGAAAGAAAGTTAGCGGAACTCAAATCTCGAACTATAGAGAGTTGAAAAGTAGTAAAAGTAAAAAAGCACGAAGAACATTTGTATTTGTGCTGGATTAAGTTTGATAATTGAAAATTGAGTTTGATGATAACATTTTTTTCGTATTCGCTTTGGTAAATATTAGTTTTATTTAAAATTGAACAAAGCATTTTATGTTTTTCAAATACGGTACATAATCGTAATATCGAATTTTGTAAACTGATAGTAAGAAACTCTATAATTCGAGACTGGAACTTTGATCAAGTTCACATTGAACGTAAACTGACTTAATTTTGTTATTTAAGCGTGTATACTATACGTGTTTGTTCCTTCTTCTCTTGTGCGCAGGCTATAGCTTAATTACTTCCAATAAACGCAGTTATATCGAATCAATGACCGATACAAATTTAGATATTAGGATTATTTAAACAAGAGATTAAAAACTAAAAAGTATTGTTTTTATACTGCATATGTACATATGCAATATGAACGACAGTTTGTGTAATAATATGTACCCCTCTTCTTAGTTTACTTTTGTATATTTTGCGACATTTGATATTAATTTTATGAGCAACGTACTTACACTTTATCTTTGTAATTAAATGTGAAATGAAAGAAAAGAAATGACATGAGAAAAGGAAATTCGATGTACGAGTATATACGAATTGACGGAATTAAAATTTAACGCTATATTTAAATAGAAGACGTGAAATATCTTGTCATCTTAAAATAACTTCCTAATAATCATTCCTATTCTTTTACATAAAAACATTTTTCGACTGTAACTTAAGAAAAATGTCTGCTAACGTGAAACGTGCCAGAAAAAATTAACAACTTCCATTAAATTGGCAAATTTCTCATTAATATCGTAAAACTCGCGTTTACAAAGATCAGATCAGTGTACATAATATACAAAACAAATGCAGAATATATAAATATAGCACATACGTTCTGAATTATATTCGAATTGAGCAGGGTAACCAAGTGAAAATATGTAAATTTCACGATGTGTAATGTACACTTTATCGAACTTGTAAGTAGTGTAGAAATAGAATATTTTACACGTAACAAAATATACAAACGACAATACACAAGTTAAATTATTTGTTAGATCCATGTATAACAAGCATAGTACAAAAGTGTTTTAGCTTTATGTACTGGTAATTATGAGAAATACCAACTTAATAGATGTATTTGGTATGTACCTAGTTAAGAAAACAATAAATTATTCTGAACAGATAAAGCGTTTAGTAGCTTGTAAAGTATGAATTTTCGAAAACGTAAGTATTTTATATCTAAGTAGTTAAGAAACGCGAGCAAGGGAAATCAAACAAAGGAACAAAGTTTTTTTGTTTAAAAATATTTAATTTGTTGTTCTATTATCCGAGGTTAGAAGCGATAATGTACAAAATCTGAATAAATAAGATTCCTCAATATTATTGAATTTTAATTCTAGGGTAAAGTAATATATCCGCATATTTTATTTATATACAATATGTATAAATAATGATGTGATTTGACTAATTTTGTTGAAAGAATATTTGTACTTTTTACGTAAAACTTCAGTCTTTTACAAACTTTCTTGTAATTAATAAACCAGTAAAAACAATATTAATAAAATCTATTAAAATTATAAACAAACTCATAAGTTTTAATTTTAGTCCTTAAAGGTTGAAATATTTTGCCCCAATGTCGAGACACTTGTTTCAATCCAAAACATTACTATACTGAATCGATAATGTTGCATGTGCCACGAAAATGATGATAGTGTCAGATAACTTGTTGTGAAACGAAAAAGCATTGCATGTACATTTCTGTTGTTTTGTTGACCATGAGTTTGATGATCTTTTAAACTTGCCCACAGCTAAGAAATCAAACAGTATATCTAAACGAAATTAATTTCAAATTATTTTTTAGGTTCTAAGCTTTTATCTAATCTTTCAGAAGTTGCAAAATTTATTCCACAAGAGTCTTTTTTATCATAACCAAGTACACATCTTAAAACCATTTAAGTCTTCCTTAGTAATTTCTTCTTATCTTTAATAGTAACGAAAATAATTTAGATGAACGTTTTAAAATTGACACCCTGTATATTAAAAATAAAAGATATATTTTCTTCATAATTGGATAGGCTTTTTACAATGGCAATGTACAAATATCAAAATTGCAATTATACTATATAACATATGTATATATATAAGCTTCACATTTAAACACAAGATTCTTTATTATATTTTTTTAATACCAATATTTTAATAATTATAACAAGGGTTTTTTAACAAGAGATGTATAACATTGTATACAAATTTTCAAAAACCTATAGATAATTTCAGTTATGCTCTTGCATCATTAATTGTTGATGGAACTCTTACCTCAATTCCATCTAGTTCCTTAGACATTACTATTTGACAGCCTAGCCGTGACCTGAAATTAAATATTATATAACTGAATATGTCAATAAATATATTTATTGCTATACAAATTAATACTAATACACAATAAGATTTCTATTTATCCATTTGAAAATCAACATTGTAAATATGCTAATTCCAACATAGATTCGTAATGATTATAGGGTCATAAATAAAAAACTATGAAAATTTATTATAATTTCAGTTTCGTAGTATTCAGAGATAGCGATTTGAAATTCTACATTGAGATGCAGATTTCGAAATACCCAATACTAACCTGTTTTTACATAAATTTACAAAGAAAAATTCACTTTATAAAATATTAAAAGGTAATAGAATTAATAATGTGAATGATTTGATACTGATTATTATGAACTCACGTATCTGTTAATTCATATGCTAAATCCAACATGTCTAATTCTTCATCTGTTGGTTTGTCAGGAAGTGCATCATAAACTTCTTTCGAAAATATTAAATGGCACGTACTACAAGTTAATGTTCCTTCACAAGCACCTATATCAATTATATTTTAATATTACAACATACTTATATAATAAAGTATCAAAAGTTAAAAATAATAAGAATATTAAACTCGATAAAAATGAAAATTTTCAAATATTTTCTACCTCAAAATTATTTATTTTAAATTAAGTAAATTATGCTTCTTTAAAACATACCATATCCATCTAAATCAATTTCATTATTTACTACTATGTCTAATATAGTATCTCCAACTTTCCCTTTTGCTTTGATTCTCTCTCCACTTGCTTTAACAAACGTTATATTTACTCTGAAAATAATATTTATGAAAGATAAAAATTATCTCAATATAATTATTTTCCTTATTTTTTGTGTTTCTTCAATTAATCTTCTCTTAATTATACCTTAATTATATGTATCACTTATGATAATAGAAATAATTTAAAAATAAGATATACTTGTCTTAATAATACATAAATAAAATTCGTATATCATATATTTATAACAGTGTTATATTTTTAGTTGTTCACTGTCAATGTTGTTCTTATTAATACTATGTTATTTTTCTAGATGTTATACTCCTACAAAGAGAAAAATTTCTTAGACATTATTATTAGCATTATTATTTTGACACCAATTTTATATTGGAAGGTAAGTACTGAAATTCTATTAAAAAAAGAAGGAAAGCACAAGAAAATTTGTATCACTTACTCTTGTTTTTCTGAAAGTGGTTGCGTGGTCGATATTCCTCTTGTTGCCTGCAAAAAGGGTAACGTTGTGTTGCTTGTATATTTTGAATAATTTGATGCAATACCGAGAATTGATCTCGAAAATTTTTGTAATTGATTTACTAACGCCATTCCACTGTCATAAATATCATGAGTATGGGACACCCTGACCGAACATCAGATAAGTATTGCGGAAAATATCAATTGTAGATCAATTGTACTTTGTACAGAAACTTTCACGGCATTCTTCGGCTGCTATACTGCCGACGTTCCTTTACTGTGATAGGTTATAAAACGGTTCCTAACACAAGTGACGTATCTCTACCGGACACGTGCTCTTCGGGCCACACGTTTTATGATACAAGACCAGCAAAATGATCAATATGTAATTTTACATATCTTACATTTTTTCCAAATGAAATATTGTTTTTATTAAACGTTTAAAACCTCAGGCAACATTTATTTCATCTGATTTCAGTTTTACAAATATATATCTATAATACATATCTGTATAAATTACGGTCTGGTTATATCAAACAGGGACCGACACTCGCTAGGGAAAACTGCCCAAAAATTGAATCGTAAAAACCAATATGAAAGACAACAAATTTCTCGTTCTGCGGAACAAATAGAAATGAGCAGAGTATCTTTATCTTTATCTGAGACATTCAAAGCGTATCACGCATACGCTAAACCTGAAGAAAACTTTCTTGTCTTCCATGTTCATTTTTCCCTTTTCATTTCCATATAGAAGAAACCATATAGAGGTTTCTTCTATATTTATTTATATGTTCGTGATTGATGCTATTGACAACATACAACTAAGGGGAAATACGAATAGTAATAAATAGATGTATAATTCATTATGCAATTTTATAGAATTAAATCTTATTTATCTTCAGATATAAAAACTATATTTACCAGCTGAAACACTAACGCATATGCAGTATAATATAATCTACTTAACAATCTCGTTTTAGTTATAATATGTGATTAATTCTTTTGCTATTTCGCTATAAACAGTTTTTTGTGCATACAATATTTTTTTATAGTATTCTAATATATTGTTAGATATTGTAAAGAAAGTAAAATACAGTTATTGAAGTGTGGGAACATTCAATGTTAACCTTGCTTCAAAAAATAATCTTTCGAATGAATGGGGAATAGATTTTTAGTATTATAGTTGGTATAATGTCATCATTGTTTACAATGTGTTAGAGTTAAAGAAATGAGACAAATTAATATTTCAGAAGCAAATTCAATATTTAAATGATGTTATTTTAAAATGGCAGATGATATGAATGTTCTTTTTATACGAGGAAATGGAAACGTATGTATGGTAATGGAAACGTAATGGTTTTAACATTATTTTAGTACAAGATCTTAGCATAATAGTAATTAACAGTATCCATTACCTTTTAGTCAATTTTTGAAAAATGACATATATGATAATTTGCAATAGTTTGATAATAAAATACTTGTATCGATATTAATAACGTATAATTTGCTATCTCAAAAGGATACAGACACAGCCAATGATAATGTTTGGGACGATAGTGCATTAATAGAAGCATATGATAAAGCAATAAATTTAGCAAAAGAAGAAGTTATCAAGCGAATGGGAATGGATGTTGGAAATTCTCAACCGAAAGAAAACCTACAAAATCTTAAGCAGCCTAAACACGCAAGTAAATTACACAAGGTTGTGATTTTGATAGAATATTACAAATTTGATACAGAATATTATTAAATATATTGATTAAGAAGCAAATTATTTTATTTTGCTATTTACTTATATTTATTTGTATACACATCTTTTCTCTATAGAAATGGATCATAGGAGCACCTTGTCGTGCAATATACTCAGAGGATGGAGAAATTTATGAAGCTATAATATCAAAAATTTACGAAAACAATGGCACGTGTGTTGTAAAATTTGTAGGTAATACCTTTAGCATGATGGTTATGTCAATTAAGAAATGTACTAAAAATACATATATATATATATGAAGTAAAGGCTTTCGCATAGTCTATCACAGTGTCATTCAGCAGGTTCTTAACTCGGCAGGAGTACCTGTCAATGTCTATGGAGAGACCCGTGGGATATAGGGTCATGAACCATAAACATGCATGTTACTTATTGTTCATTATTAGCTGCTTGGAATATAATTCTCCTCATTAGACGAGTGATTATTACTACATATATCAAGGCAAACATTTATACATATACATTTATGCACGGGAAATTCTAGTACATTGCCTGTAAGGACAGTAACTGAATGTCACTCAGCCATTCTATTAAATGACAAAAATTTCTTTTACTCTGTGTTTAGGCTATGGTAATACAGAGAAAGTCGAGTTGAGTTCTCTTTTAGAATCAGAAGGTTTGCAAAGTCAAATAGCACAACAAAAGAAAGCTTTGGAAGAGAAATTCAATGAAGAGAACGACGAGACTTGTGAGACTAATTTTTCTACAAATGTAAATTCGAAAAAATATAATGTAGAAAAAATGGATTGTGCACATCACTTCATATCGGGACCATCTTTCAATTCGATGACTGATATAATGCCACCTGCACCTCCTTTACCACCATAATTAATGGCCGAGTAAGTACAATTTAAAAATTCTAATGAAATGCTGAATACTTCTAATATTAATAAGTAATTTGGAATAAGTTTAACATTTTATTTGGAAAAAAAAAAAATACGAAATTTTAATAAAATGTACTAGATTACCAGATAATGATACAGACGCACTTTCAAGTATGTTGATGTCATGGTATATTAGTGGTTTTCACACAGGTAATTATTTCATATAAGTATTTTATTGTATATTAAATTTTCAATGGACTATGTTATTTCTTTTGTAGGTTATTATCATGGTTTGAAACAAGCAAGAAACAATCAAGAGAACAGGAAGAAGTGTTGATTATATCAATTTTTTCAATAACAATATAACGATAATATAAGATATAATAAAATATAAAACTCATTGTATTTATTTACTTCAATTATTTGAAATAAAGAACAGCTTTATTTTCATATAAGACTTTATTTTTTTAAAAATAATTACTAAGATAAGAAAAACTAAAAAACATATTTTTGATAAAATACACTCACATATATATGTCGGGTTATCATTAGGATTTAAGGCGCGTAATGATCCTTCGTTTGAATTAGCCATTGTTTTACGAAACAGAGAATATATTTACGCGAATAAACAAGATTTTACAAAATATTATGAATAATGAGTTTAATAAATAATAAAATTAACAAACGATAAGTTTAACTAATAATTAGATTAAAGATTAATAAGTTTAACGAACAATAAGAGGAACGAATAATATGTCTTACGAATAATGAATTTAACGTATAATGAGATTAACGATCGATAGGTTTCACGAATAATGAATTTAATTAACGCTATTAACAATGTTCCGGGGTTCAAACGAATCCACGGTCAACGGGATAACTCTTTACTATGTGTAGAATAATTTTAAACACAGAATACAATTGCTGAGACACTCGGTAAATTGCTCGATGTATCACTTTCCAAGGCGATCACACGAATGAATATCTGATGAAAATCTTTTTCGCTATCCGACTGCATTTGTTTGTTATATGCTCGCTGGAAACATCGAGAAGGTTCCAATCGTTGTTGCTAGGCAATTTCTGTCAAAAGTTTGTTGTATACTCTTTGGAAACATCGAGAAAGATTCAAACGCCGTTACTAGGCAGTTTCTGTCTGGAGATTGATTCCTAATACAACGTGTGTCCCATTATATCGACATCTCTAAAGTACAATTCTATGCGATTTCTAGGGAGAACAATACAACCGATCCACACCTTCGTCAGGCAAAACGTTTATCCCGTGACCGTGGCTACGTTCGGCGACCAGTTGTCACCTCGAACTCACTTTCGCTTTCACAAATATCAAACAATTACAAATGACAATTGCTTAATTACAGTTATGATAAAATCTAGGCTAAAGCATTAGAAGGCTTCCTCAAAATTGCAAAGGGAAGGCTCCGGTTTTCCTTTCATCTCCGACATATATAATACAAGGATATAATACAACCGAACATTTTAAACTTAGCCTATAGCGTGTGCGCGCACACACACGCACACACACATGACACACACGACACACATGCGCGCACACACATGCGCGCATACACACATGCACACACATGCGAATGATTTCTCGAACGATAATCCATTTATTTATATTTTTCAATATCTGTCATTACGATTGCGTATTTATTTGTTCCGCGTATCATATTTATCTATTTGCATAACTGTAGGTGACATTTTTTTTAACAATTTTGCTAATATTTCATAACTTTTTAATTCATATTTCAAAGTGGTAACAGGTGTTTCTTTCTTTTCAAGTCTCCTCCATATCGGGCTTATTTCTAGTAGCCACGCTTGCTTACAAAGCAATTTTATATCTGCACAAGAATATCTTTCAGTACATTTTACTATGTGGTTTACAATATCTGTATTTTCTAATAAGTGGTTGCTAAGGTATAATTTGAATATACCAAGTCGAGCAACTTCATTGGGTAATGATACGTATATTTGCTTTTCGAGACGCCTGAGTAAAGCTGCATCAATGCCCCTAATAACATATTTACAATAAATATTATCGTTCTATTATACTAATAATAATGAAGGAATACTTCAAACAACACAATAACATATTTGGAATTTGGAGAAATATTACGATATTTTCTACTTAGAAAACATTGAAATAACGTGATATACGTACCAAGGGGAATTAGTTGTAGCCAGAAGAACTACATTAGAATTCTCATTAGACACTAATCCATCCAATCTAGAAAGAAGTTCTGATCTGAATCTCTTTGCAGGTTCAGACAATATACAGTCTCCTTTATTTGTGGCGATCCAGTCAATCTCGTCGATAAAAATAATTGTAGGCGAATGACTATAGGCAAGTTCAAATAAAACCTGTTCAGTTTAACAAATGTATTATTCATTAAATATTATATTCGAAATTCCTTAAATTCATTGCCTCATCGCGAATATGATATCATTTCGTTTTCCAAACAACTATTCTATTTATATATAAATGACGAAAAATAAAAATTTTATACCTAGAATCTCTCCTTCATAGACAAAGGAACAAAGAAACTTACATAGACAAAGCAACTTACACGTTATACTTCTCGGAATCGCCTCTCCATTTGCTGACCAATCAGCTGGCAGTTATGTTAAAAAAGGTGCAATGGCATTCTGTCGCGACTGCCTTCGCTAACTTCGTTTTCCCTGTTTTGTATATTTCTTGTAAACACGTACAGAAATGAAAAGAATACGAGTATCTTACCTGTACCAGGTGGGCCGTACAGCAAAATACCTTTCCATGGGGAAAACGGGCCATCAAAAGAGATAGGATACTTAAGGGGATACACAACGGCCTCCTTAACAGCGGTTTTACATTCTTCTAGGCCTATAACGTCATCCCAATGTACATTTAATTTGTTTACTACGATCTCCTGTGACGATACAAAGATATACAAAGATAAAATGGCGTCTTCTCTATATTAAGTAAGCGTTACGTAATTTGATATTTGAAGCGTTACCGAAATCACGTCATCGTCGATATACGTTGGACGATTTATCGACGGGAATTTTATCGTTTAAAAGCTTTACGATACGTATATTAATCGAAAATAACTTACGCATGAGACGTCCTCAGCAATCTTTCGTAATTCCGTATTATCTGAATAAAGCTTTTCAATGCATTTCAATATCTTCGATTGCATGGATTGTTCCATTGGGACGTTAAATAGCTCTTCTGATGAACGTCCATCACTCTCATTGGGGAATATTGACGTCACTGTCATTGCGAGATTAATATGATTCGTATTGTCATCAGTTATCTTCTGCTGTAGATTCGTCTCTTTCACAGGCTCACTTCTCGCTTGTTTACTAAAAGATTTGGCTTTTGTCTCAATACTTCTACAAACACTGGATCATATTGTAATACGATACGTTGAATTTGATACGTTGAATACGATACCGTTGAATAGGATACACGTTGAATACCGTTTAATATCGTTAAATAATTTAAATTCTTACGTTTTGCTTGCATTTGTCACTTCCCTCGTCATTTCCCTTCCAGTTATTTTCTTACACAATATGGGATATTTTTGAAATTTCATCTTGTAATAATTTTCATACTCTGCAACGATAATTTCCAAATCGATGTTGTCGCAGACCCGATGTTCGGGAGACAGACGAGCTTCCCGGAATAATACATCGCTAATGTCTATATACCTAAAAAAATGTAGTTTTTAATTAATTATAGTTTTTAACTGATTAAAAATATTTTTCGCAATGACTGAACACTATAAGATAACCATCAAACAACTGTTTTATCTCTAGGTAAGACGGGCAAAAGAATGTATTTACTATATAAATCCTCGAAGATAATTTCTTGTCTTCTGCTCTTTAATTTCCAATTTTTAGATGGATAAGAATAATTTGAATTTATATTTCATATATTTGTTTATAACTAGTTAATCTACATTATCGATTGAGTTATTCTTAACTACTGAATTACCGATGTCGAATTTTCAAATTTGGTTTCGCCTTCTCTTTCCACGATGTCCACTGATTTCTATTTCGATTGGTCACTGACACTATTCAAGAGAATTGGAACTAGGAATATATTTTAATTATAATATACTCACCCATTGTGTTCCAAATAATCACATACAAGGTATAATATGTTGCGATGACGTTCCGAAATACGACTCTCCTCCTAATATAATTATTTTTTCATTACAATAATATAAGTTTTTTCATGTAATTTTTTGTTACATTTGCGAATTCAACGAGTTACACATGATTTTTCATGAAACACGAACGTTAAAAATATTTGATACAGCCTAATTATAAAAATTGTTAGAAGCAAAAGTCATAGATACTATGTGCGAGTATCGCATGAAACGAACAGCTATTAAGAGAACTGCAGCAATATTACAAATCAAATAACAAAACACACACGTCTGTGACGTGGAAATTCTAAAATCTAAAATCTAAAATCTAAAATCTAAAATCTAAAATCTAAAATCTAAAATCTAAAATCTAAAATCTAGAATATTCCTTACCTTTTTTCGCAGATTATAAAATATCTTATTCATACTACATTGCATCGATAAATCACCGTTCATAGTGACACTTTCAAATCGCCTATCGTTTCTCAATGGATACGAGAATTTCCGTTTATTACTTTAAAAACAACCCGTCCATTACGTTTCTCTTAAAAAATTCTTTCAACTCCGTTGAAAACCGTGCATCAAACAAGAGACAAACGATTTGTTGCCATGGAAATGTTTGGTTCACACATAAGCAACGCACAAATATAATGATAGAATAGCTGAGTGTGTGTACTGTATAGTAAGATGGATGCAACATGGAAATAGAAAGAGAACACCATGTATAGATACTTCCTGTCCTTGTTTAATCAGGCATGCACACTAGTGGACACTGACGCTGCTCGTATACCGCTGTTACATATTTCCTGTACAAGCGCGCGTCGTTAGACAAGGACGGAACATCCTCTCTCTACTTCTCTATCGCGTTTTTAGTTCGCTCACGCGCTCTGTACTTATATCTATTACATTTCCACCATAAGCAGCGGCCGTGCAGTGACTTACAAAAGTTCCGAACGGTTCCATCCTGGGCGGACGGTTAATTGCGTTCGGTACTTCGAGACAGGAAGGTGAGTACAGAATCGCTCCTCTTAGTACTCTTATTAAAAGTGTTATCATCGAATATAAGTTTTTTCAATAAATTCTTATCGTTTTACAATCTTTCTAGAATACAATGACGTCAGCAATCGATCATTTTCGCGAATTTATTGTAAATTAATTGGGGGAATATCTGGAGTTCTTTATCGGTTTCGACTGTAAAATCAGCAACTATTCGAATTTTTCATTCATAATTGTGACGTTTTCGACTCTTCCGTTGCCAAGACCCCCTTGAGAGATTTTTGGCACGTTCCATCACCCTTGTTAAACGAGTGCACATTGGTGGATATATTGATTTTAAAAACCAATACGTGAACGAGGTTTATTATCTCACTGGAACAAAGAAATCCGTTTTATTCGCGAATTTTCCGTGTTTCTTCTTAATTTTCGTGAGTGTCTGGTGCGGAGCATTATTTGAATGAACTTTTCATCGTTCAGATTATATTTCGTTTAAAAAGATTGAAATTGATGTCGAGAAGAAATGAAACAAGGTGCTCGGGCATTCCATCGTTTCCCGGGGAAAGAGAAATATGAAAAAAACGGTCGTTCTTCCTTCTGCCATTTTCGTCCATTACCAAAATGGTATGACCCAAATGTCCCGGGCCGTGAATCAATCAAGCGAATTTTGAATAATTTTTGAATAATATCCAGTTAATAATTTGTGAAACAAATTAATTTCATTTTATTGTTGGAAACAAATTAGTTGGATTTTTCTTTCTTTAGCAGTTTTCGCCGGAGTTGACTTGACGTGCTACTTCAGTTTCCATCTTCGCTTCTCGAAACTTCCAACGTCCTTGGTGTTGGAGTCTCCTTGTCCAGGTGAGTACATAGCTTCTAGATACTCGTCGCTGTTCATCCTTACGAGCCTCTCGAGCTTTAGTTGTCAATTGTTATCGTTAAAGGAAGAGAAGCTCGCGACAGATGTTATCGAACAAATCGTTTCTTCTCGAAAAGTTCGAACTTGTTCGTTGCGTTTGAATATATATGGACGGACGCCATTTTTCTTGACATCTTCATGATTTGTCATGTCGTGAGTATAGCTTCTGACTACCACATGTTTGTGATTTAACCACTTGTGAAATTTGACCACTATACCGTGATAGAAAAATATTTCCAATGAATTATAAATATTTTACATTGTGAATTATAAATATTTGTTACAAATTATATCGTACTTGAGGTGAAAATGAACCATATATCTGCTTATGGAATACGAGGTAGTAAATCATTCGAAACATAATAACGATTAATTAAGCACATATACAATAACGTTTACGAATGAATATTGCGAATTATTGTATGGCTTTAATGCGGTATTTAATGTTTTGATTGCGGTCTTTGAAATGGTATCATAGGTGCTGATATAATATCGCGCGAAAAAGGAAAGACCAGTGGTTAATATTGCAGGTGCACCAGTGCGTTGCGCTCGTCGGGGGTGGTTTTGACGCCGGTGCCGAGGAGAGACGCAGAACGTGTTCGATCGACCCGCGAACGTAGCCCGTGCTCATACTGCGACAGAGTTCGTTTCAGTTAGGCTCAGTCGCTCTTTGTCCGTCGACAGCGTATAGTCGCGTCGGCCTACGATTCCTTTTTTCTTCTTGTTTCTTGCGAACTCTCTCGCAACAGCCGTTCTATACGTACGCCGCCAGTATATCGCGTGATCATCGTTCCCGTTGCTTCCCTTACCCTCTCACGTCCTTCGAAGAAGACCACCCTTTGGTTTTTCCTTGTTTGGAGGGAATTCATCGCTCGGACACATGGACTGCGAAGCACGAGGGTTGATCGAGGCATCAGCGTGATGTACTTTTCAGGTTTCATATTTTCTCTATGATACTTTCTAAGGAGAATTTGAAAGATATACATTTTTAGGAAATAAAGGTTTTTATGGAGTCATCGATAGGTTAGAATTTAATTAACTCTCTTATAACAGGTATTCCAATTTTTTAATATATAAATTTAGTTTCCTCTATGGTGTTAGAGAACACAATGCGGGCATTTTATGATATAACGAATATATTCGTATATATTTTAGTTTATTCATTCGTCAAATTTCCCTAGTAGGCCGGCCTGCAGCTCACATGCAGCACTTAGTAAAAATTTGTTTTGTTAGAGGTTGGCTATTCTTCTTGCTATAAGAATATCGTGAAGTCATATCATATGATAAAGCACCTTCTGAAAGCTAGATGCTCGATAACGAGCCTAATGATTCTCGGTAGTTTGTAATGTCAAGCTTTGAATTGGCGAGATCGCTCTGCTGTCAAACGGCCGTCCAGCGGCGACCACATTCTTTAACCACGTTCAAGGGGTATATCACGCTACAGAAACCATCAAAGGGTTTGCAAGTTAGTTGCCTTTTAGAAGTGGGGCAGTTGGTTGTTACATGTAATCCGTAGTTGCTGGCTGTTCTCCTTAGTCGCCATACATCATAGAGACGACAGTTATAGTCGCCAGTTGTCCTTGCTAATGGTTGCTTGTTGTCGCTAGTTAGTTCTCGTTATCGTTATGTATTCCATCAATCACGCGAAATTTAACGTATGGGAATTTATTCTTCTTTATTCTTTCTGTAGGGAGATTTTTTAAGACGAGGAAAATATAGAATATTTTAAGACGACGGTAAGGTTTGAATTTAAGTAACTGTTTTATGATACAACAAAGTGGAAAGACGATTTAATTTTATAAAGTTTAGGGTAATTTTTTAAAAAACTTCGAATTTAAAAGATTCAAATAGATATCTTAAACGTAATTAAACCCTCCATATCGTAAGAAATTAAATGAAACTGCGCAACAAAGTTGATACATTTAATGTATTATTTTAAACATTTATTTAAAAACATTTATTTAAAATTTAAGTGTAGGCGTCGACGCGCGCGCGCCATTCGAAGCATTTGTCAGTTCGTTACATCTGCGGTAAAAGTTGTAACTACGAAGAAGCTTAACATATGGTGCGTCTCAAGACGACAGTAAAAAGTATTAAGAGATTTTTCGAGATTTTTTCTTTTAAGTTTCCAAGTACTTTTTCTATTTAACTTCTTTTTTTTTTTTTGTTGCATTTTCTAACAATATTCGATAAATAGAGACGAAATATGACAGTTCTTAGTTCGGGGATTTATTGGTTCGAAAGTTACTTGAAAAGTGTTTCTGGAGTTCGTGCGGTTAATACTTTTAAACTTTTACCGAGTACGACTTATTCCGTATGGCTGGACAAATCTTTGTTGATACTGTAAGCGTAACTGTAAGCGTCCGGATATTGTCTTGTGGAGATAGAAAAATACACGAAGTATTGATTGAACTACATATTTTTTTAATTCTTTTTTAATTCTTTTAGTTCTTCATATATTGATAATAAAACGATATTCCGCTACTTTGAGCACAATATAGTAATGTTTAAATAAATAATAAAATTTACGCATTTCGTCTTCATGCGTCGATAAGAAAATGCAAAAAAAGTTAAAGAAAGATGATGCGCAGACGCGAAGTTTAGTCAGCAATAATATTTAAAACCTCTAAAATATATTGTACACATTTATTTGCAAATAAGCTCAATGAAATTGAACTGTAACTGTGTTTCCAATAATGTCTTCGATGTATTGCTCGCCATTATGTCGGATTAACAGCTCTAAGTGATCGACCTTAATCACTAAATGTCGGCCGTGATTCAGTGGTATAGCTTTACATATGACGGACATCGCAGGCGCTTGTAAGACGTCCATTGTGAAACGTTTCCAATAGCACCGTTTATGCACCGTTTATGTGATGGTGAAATCTGAATATATATATCGCTGAAATATATATCGCTTATCACTTGAGTCTGACACGATCGTTTTTAAATAGAATCACAATTTTTTATTCTTTACAAAATCAGTCTTTAAAGATTATGTGCAAATAAAATAGATAAATAGATAAATGGTTGTAGAAACTTATAAAACAGATATTACAAGTATATCTAAATAAATGATATATTTATAAATTGTAATATTTGATCTAAAGTTTAAATAAATAAAAGAGATACTCGTGACTTACAATAAACGTATTTTTTTTTTCAATTTTTAAACAAAGCAAAAGTGGATAACAATTTTTCAAAATGT
This sequence comes from Bombus huntii, assembly GCF_024542735.1. Classification (NCBI taxonomy): domain Eukaryota; kingdom Metazoa; phylum Arthropoda; class Insecta; order Hymenoptera; family Apidae; genus Bombus; species Bombus huntii. Next base: position 219,602 of record NW_026099362.1, read on the forward strand.
AAAAATCAACACAATGGTTGGTTTCTTTAATTAATCAATAACGTTTAAAGTTAATTAATGTCCAGAGTGGTTTGTACATTTTGTATTTCGCCGTATTTCAACGTTCGATGTGTAAATAGAACTTGATGCCTGAAATATCGAAAAAATAATTAAATCCGATCGTTCCGTCGAATTTGCAAATTGTATACTCGTGTAAAATCGAGTGCGCTTGTGTATGCTGATACGAAAAGTGGTAGTATATTTTTCTTTTTTCGATTATCGTTATCACTTTTTGTGTGGAAAAATTAATTCCGTGAAATGGAAGTGCAATCAATACGGCTTATCACGAAATAATAGCACAACGACGGTACATATTGGTATTGACGTCAGCTTCACAAAATTTCCCGAGTATCGCGGTCGACTATTTGGGTTAAGAATTCATTTTCAAGGTTCTACAAGCACGAGTATCTTATGGATATGAAATTTTCAGTGTACATTTTAATAACCATATTCCATATTGCATGCTGCGGTCCAAGAAAAATCCGCAGTTAATATTCTGCTAATCCCTGCTGCTTTTAAAGACCATAAGTAGTCGTCCGTAAGGTTTAAAAGATTTCGAGTAGATTTGTATTACGTATTTTATCTTCTAATTTTTAAAGAGAGGATCGTGTTTAATTAATTGAAAATGACGAAACTGTAATGGGACATTATTATCAAATATTAAACGTGGTTCCATTGGGTACTTTTATGGTCTTTGCGAGATATATATGCATTATACGTTGCTATTGGCAACGCGTAGCGATGAACGATGGAGAGCAATACCTTCGTTATCTCGTCTCGGTTGTGTACATATCAGTAATGCACAGTACTCGTACTAAATATCTTACAAATTCCATACAGATTTTCAGATTAGTTTCGAATAATACCAACACGACCATGATAGTCACAGTACAGTATTAAATGGTGCCACTATGCATAATACACTCCTAAAATGTTTCTACAAATATATTTGTCCGAATATTTTTGTCAGCTACTATATCCTAACCACGATTTATTAAACAATATATAGATTTAAAAAAGAATATATAACGACATTACTTGTTTAGGCTAGATTGGTTTAACTTGTATAGTTTTAGTAACTGTGTAAGATCAAACAAGAACTTATCGTTAGTTTGGCGAGATTTGATTACACGAAGCAACATAATTGCTTTGAAACTCAGGACAGAAAACAATGTCAACCGGTAGACGCGTTTGTCTGGTGAACGTGTAACGCGTGAATAATAGATAGCGACAATCACGCGAACGCTAGTTACAGCTGACTTGGCTTACATTGTAGCATTCAAACTAGAGTATACGAGCCGTAAGCACTATTGAAAGTTCAAAGGCCGACTAGTGAGCTTCATCCTATCTCATTTTTTAATCAGGCGATGGATCGACGAATCGTATTGATTTCGAGGATTATTATAGTTCTGTGGAAATTTTAAAGCGCGGTTTGTCTAATCTTGTCTCGTTAGCTACAGACTCTTTGGCGAGCAGCTTGAAACTTGATCCAGTTTCGAGAAAATGAAAAATTCGTTTCTTCTCTTTGCTTCCCTGTTCCTTCTTTCCTCCTTTTTCCCTTTTTACATCGCGTTAAGACCCGTTAAATAATATTGACTGCCGTGGACGCTGGCTGAGAAGTGCACTTTATAACTAGCTTTAAAATCACTGACGTCGATGAGGACAAAGGTAAGTTAGAGGGTCATTTATCTGAGCTGGTGTTATTCGACCTGAACTCTGCAGCTTTTCACAGTTTCTTTCGTTTTTCTTTTAAGAGCAGAGATGTTAACTGGTCTCTTGTTACGTGTAAGAAAGTACGTGTATGTACTAAAGCTTATTTATCACCAATTGGTTGCTCAAAGTCGAGATATACATACCTATATTATATTAATACGTTACAGAAGATTACGCGTTAGTTAGCTTATGAGAATTTATAGTGTGTCACAGATCACAAAAGCAGAATGACTACTTTTTCATAAACGATATATGTATATGAATTGAAAGTTTAACTATTACGTCACATACTTCTCTCGATAAACGTCGTCGAGTGCATATTGTTAAAGAATATTAGCCATTTGAATTCAATAGTTTCGAAGATACTAATGCTTCTGTGAAGTTTTTGCAGGCTGTTAATTTTTTATTCAGATACTACAAATTTTAAATAACTTCGATTAGAAATAAAAATCACATTACATTAACGCGTAGAATGTAACGTAACGTAGATAATGTAAATATAAATTATATTACAAGGAAACAATACGGTAATTGTAGGTAATGTGAAACATTCTGGTTAAAATTGCATCCTTTGAAGGCTAGGACACACAGTACTTACGAAGTAGATTAAGTAGCAAATGGGGTACTTAAGAAAATTCATGTTGTCATTGTTTAATAAACATCTTCAGCTAATAGCTTTCTGCAAAAGCTGGTTTAAGTTATGCTAGCTTATTCCTTATTAATTGCAATTATATTGTTCGTATCTCCTAGAGGATTAACAATCCATTTTTATAATGGATAATAAAAGTAAATTCCTATTAGGTTGTCCCAAGTTTCTTTCGCTTTATAAAGAAATGACAGTTATGTTATTCTATATTATTTTATATTAAATTGGAAAAGTGCTAAAATATTTGATAAAAATGTTAAGAAATTCTGATATTGATTTAAGCGTATCGATTTATCTGCTCTTCATATTTGATCAAACAGAAATTGTTAATTATGATTTCCACTTAAAAGCGGATTGCATATTATGAGGATAAATTATCAAATTCATCTCTAATATACACATTAGAGAATCATTCATAGCCGTAATCCTGTTTACCGCTAACATTCCTGGTACTCAATCATTCATTAGGAGACTGCTCTAGCCGCACAGAATACACCTGTAAATAATTAATCGCCATTAATATTCCATCGACTTTTGAAAATCCCTCATGTGATCTATTTCATGCGATGAGAATATGTATAAATTGAGATTGCGATCGACCATCCTCAGTCGGATAAATCGAGTGATTCAAATTATAACACAAAAAAAAGTTAAAACTAGTTACATTATCTTTTTCAATTTTTATGTATTATTTGGCGGAAGAAACTTTGGTAATTAGTAAGTAAAGTTCACCTCCTTAATGTTAATGATTTTAATATGTTATTAAGCTCAAAGTTCTAAGGAATTTTCTATATATATATACATATACATAACTGTGTGCGTATATATATAATATACGTATAACAGCCAAAGTTCAGCTCTCAAGTGTACGCAAAACTTTTATGTTCATTTTACGCTATACCAGTATGTTTCATGAATTTGTTTGCTAACAGTATCGAAACAAATAACAAGCAGAGGACGAGCTATTCATGAATTGTTTTGCCAGCGTGTACGCTCCCAATATTTTCTATTTGAGAAAACATACTTGTTGCTATTGCAACTACAAATATTTTTACAGTCGACGCTTTTGCCGTGAATCATTGGCTAACATGTAAAATCGAGAAAAAACATGGTTTATTGTGATGGAAATGTGGAAAACCGCAAAACCGATATAGAAGGGAAAATAAAGGAAAGGAAGGTAGGGATAAGTAGAAGCTTGGGGCCAAGTTTAATTCACTGAAACCGAGCTGCTTGTATTATCACAAAACAAAATTGCCAGTACGTCATTTCCGTACTCTCGTCCTCGCGAAAATGGTTTTGCTCGTGAAGAAAAAAACGAAGAGACAGGGAAGAGAGGAAAAAGCAAACGGAGAGCGCTTTTAAAAAGCTGGCGAACCGTGTGTTACCACAACGAGACACGCGGTGCTATTTGTCGCTTTAAATTGTGTCGCAACTCGTTTTTGAGATCTTTGCCAGGGATGCGTTAAAACACGCTGCAAATATATTTCTGGCTTTTCTGGGGTTTAACTGAAATATGACAAATAACGTTGTAAAACATATGTACTTATGACTTACAGAGTAATTGAGTGTACAAAATATAATAGCCAGCGATTTAGGGCTTTAAAAGATCAAAAGAAAAGAAAAGAAAAGAAAAGAAAAGAAAAGAAAAGAAAAGAAAAGAAAAGAAAAGAAAAGAAAAGAAAAGAAAAGAAAAGAAAAGAAAAGAAAAGAAAAGAAAAGAAAAGAAAAGAAAAGAAAAGAAAAGAAAAGAAAAGAAAAGAAAAGAAAAGAAAAGAAAAGAAAAGAAAAGAAAAGAAAAGAAAAGAAAAGAAAAGAAAAGAAAAGAAAAGAAAAGAAAAGAAAAGAAAAGAAAAGAAAAGAAAAGAAAAGAAAAGAAAAGAAAAGAAAAGAAAAGAAAAGAAAAGAAAAGAAAAGAAAAGAAAAGAAAAGAAAAGAAAAGAAAAGAAAAGAAAAGAAAAGAAAAGAAAAGAAAAGAAAAGAAAAGAAAAGAAAAGAAAAGAAAAGAAAAGAAAAGAAAAGAAAAGAAAAGAAAAGAAAAGAAAAGAAAAGAAAAGAAAAGAAAAGAAAAGAAAAGAAAAGAAAAGAAGAAAGATAATATGTTGCGGCAGTTTAAGTCGATCTAAGAAAATAGATAACGGGAGGGGGGGGGGGAGGGCAAAGCTAGTTAATCTGGAAAGAATCCAAGCGTCAATTTCAAGCATTTACAGAGAATCAAGCGGGCTGGTTAAGGTCGTGAGTTGAGCAATTATCCCGCGTTAGGTTCAATCAGGTTAGTCCCACGCGAAATTGATCCAACCATGCGAAAACGAGTGTATTCTGATTTCTGTTGCAGATATTTCTGGATTGTTGATTTGTTTCCGCTTGTCATCGAAATTTTTTACCAACAATGAACGTGTACGTGAAAGCAATCATAATTGCGGTAATCATAATAGTGTCGGTTCTTCTTTATATTTTCCAGTTTGTAAAGATTGGTAAGTTGATACTGATTAATTATGCGATCGAAATCCTATATAATGGCTACAAAAAATATTTGCATCATTATTCTCGTTTCCTAATGAATCGCTGTTTTAATCAAGTTTTATATTGCATCAAATTTCTGTAGTTACACGAAAGTACTAAATTATAGAAAACTTGATATACACGGATTTAATTAATTGATAAATTAGCCAATATATAGGCATTATTATTTATTATATTATATATTATAGGCATTATATATTAGTAATGTATATATACACTTTTGAATTTTAGCCTTCTTAGCCTTCTATTCTTATATCCTTTAAACGTCATTTCAAGCTACAAGCTACTTTAACTCAAATAGCTCGATTTCAAGTTCTAACGTATACTGTAAAGCACACTTGCGAAGTGAAACAGTAAACACGATATGAAAACTCTCTCCCCAGTAAGAAATCGAATATCCAATTTCAATCGTGCTTCATCGATGAAGCATCAATGCTACGTAAAAGCATCGTGGCAGCCGCAATGCGGATCCGTTGAACAAAAATTTCCTGGCGCGATCGTTTTCGTAACGCTATTAGCCGTTTCAGTATCAGGGATGTTTTAAAAATCCGTATCGGATTGTACCATGAAGCGCAATAGCGCTTCGTTTATTTATTTACGAGAAGTGCCGATCAACTCGATTGCACTGCTCTTTTTTTTTTGTCGAAACATACCGTTCAACGCGTTCACGCTTCACTTCATCAGCTATATCAGAAACGTTACACTAAAGAGTCAAAAGGTTGCCAAATATTCGTGCTTTACCTTTTGTTTGTGTGACGTTCTGTAATTGGTTTTCCAATTCAAGAGGTAATTTATACATTAGTTTTTTCTTTATTTGGTTTACGATTATTTGAAAGAAAAGTAATTACGAGAGGAAACTCTGATAGACTAGCGGCAAGCTACGTTCGGAACCGAGCGCGTTGTGAATTGACAATCGTAACCAAACATCGCGACACAGTTCACCACACTACGTGTACAGCATGATCACGCTGAGTGGCGTTGAAACGGTTAACGTAACTGCGCGTACGACCGTCGAATGGCAAAGATATTCAAGCTGAGAATCGTTTTCAGATGTTACAAACAGCTGTGTTGACTTTCAAGGAGAAACCATTCGACATGATCTTACGTTTGAGCCGGGACCTTCGGTTTGCAGTTTCTGCACCTGCTATAATTCGAGGCTGAAGTGGTGCCAGTCGATCGTATGCAACCCGCCCGTAGTGAGTATATGCTCATTACTTAAACACTTAACACAACCAGAGAGAAACTAAAGCACACCGTTAACGCTTGCACGCTGGTCGTTAAAGCACATGCTACGCGAATAGGGTACACAACGATTCATCTAACTTGCCTTGAATTACTTTTACAAAGAGAAACATGGACAGGAATAATTTTTTGTTACGAGTCGTTTAATTTATTCGTTCGTTAGAACGATTGGTCTGACAAATTCAAAGTCTTGTTCCGTATAAATATTTTTAAACAAGTACGTCATAAGCTTTGTATATTTTTTTTATCGCAACGAAACTGTTCAGAGAAATGTTGAAATTATTAATTACAAAAGAAGACATTTACGTTGTAAAAATGTTAGCGAAAACATTTGTGAAAAAGTTACTTTGTTATAAATTCTACAAAAAGAAATATTGAAAATCACGCGCCATTTATTCAGTTGCACGTATGAAAAGTATTTTGCATTCGCGCAAAAGAATCCCTTAAGGATACATATTTTATAATAATTGGAGTGTCAAAGTTATTACGCGGATTGGCGTATACGTGCCTTTTAATGAAACTAGGTTATTCATTTGTTATTCGTTCCTAACTTTCAACTTTATGATTTTTGCGGAATAAAATTTTATATTCCGGTTCAGTTTATAAATGATTCATTTTGAATTTAATAAAATTAGAGTTACAGCAGTGCAATTTAATAAAGAACAAATAATCATTTGTACTTTATTAAAATGTTCTTTTAGCGTCTCGTTTTAATATTTCTCTAATAATATTTTGTTAACCGTTATATTTAAATGAAGGTTTTCAAAGCAGAGACGTACTTTAACGTAGGAAATGGACGTACATTTATAATGAGAATTCAGAAGCAAAAATATTTCATACAAAAATAAATATTCCCCATGTAAATAGGTGTAAATAGCTACGTTATGACTTTTATATGTATCTAACGTTTTTCCATGCAAGCTAACGTATATTTGCTTCTTCGCTTCTTCGCTTCTGAGTAGTAAAACCTGGCATTCATGCGGTTGATAGGTAGTTACGCGCTGACAACGAAAAACATAAAATGAATAAAAAGCATGAGCCATCCTATAAAAAAAATAAAGCTGCTTTTATCTTTCATTATATATTCGTCAGAATATTGTTAATAAATATTTAAGTTCAGATTTCAGCTTAAATAAATGCATAGGATTGGACATTTATTTATATATGTATCTGTGAACGCTTTTTGACATAAAATTTTTATAACGACTAAAATGACATATTCCGATATTAAATTAATTTGATGAGAATAAAAACTGAATTTTTTAAACGAGATTTTGTATGAAGTTACATTTATTGGGAAAAATTCATTCTTTTATAATATGATAAAACGAGACTCATAGTCTGTATAAATCATTTCATGGAATATTATGTGTATGTACATGTGTTCTACGCTTTTATTATAAAAATGCTAAATGAACATAACGATCAAACGCATCGACAAATGCATTGAACATATCGATTGTTATTTTGAAAAATTGATTATCTTTTATTTGTTTCGAACTACAAATTGATTGAGACATTCGTGTTTGCTAAATTGCGAATTTAACGCAATGAAGTCGTCTGAATCCCTTGCGAGCATGTAAATATAGCGTCGAATTAACAGGTCAATTACTTGAGGTTGGAACTGAAAGAAAGAGAAAGATGGAGGAGGTCTTGCCTTTGAATGCTGGACACTTCTAAAGCCCACAGTTCGCTGAAATTGCCAGAGAATTCAATTAAATGGCAAATTAAACCATTGAACTGAATCTGTTTCCAATCGTGAGCTTGGAGGTTCTACCCTTTGAATTTTTAAACCAGTCACCCTTCTTTTGTACGTATGGTAACGAATATAATTCATAAACTAATGAAGTGTGTAATTCAATTGAAAGCTCTTTTCACTGAATCCAGTTTAGACTAAGAAAAATGATATAATAACGAAATTATCAATTTACAATTTATAGAGCGTATACTTTATTCGAAAGTGAAGTTTATTACTGCAAATATTAGTTGGCTATTTATAGCCTGTTTGAAAAGGTGATTTAATTTCGATTGATTTTCGATAAGTTTTTGTTGGTTTACTCAGGTTAATTAATCTCCAATAAAATAGAAATACCAATCCGGTAGTATAATTGCTTTCTTGCTTATTACCTTTTTACTAATTAGCGATGCACGATTCCAGACCAGTAAATATTTTTCCATCGGGAGAAGTCAGGTCGAGAGATGCAAGATTTATACGCTCGTTCTGTCAGTTATCCCAGTGTCTGTTACGCGATAGAAAATGAACGAACTGAATAATAAATGCATTATCGGCATGAAGATTGCTTGATGTAGGCCACCGCTTTTTTTTCTATCCTTCCGATACCATTTTTCTTTTTTTTTCTTCTTTTTTTTCTTTTTTTTTTTCTTTTTTTTTTTCTTTTTTTTTTTTTTTTTTTTTTTTTTGCGAAACACTTTGCTAGTCGTGAGAAGCAGCAATTCGGTAATACGAGCGGTAATACGAGCGGTAATACGAGACAAAGCGATTCAGAACTCGAATTCATTTGTTGGAACGACGCCATGGGCAAAAGTAGATAATGGAAAACTTTCTTCCAAAGACCATTTGATAGCGCCGACGTAATCAAGAGTGTGACGATATTGCCAGAGACGTTTCTGCAAATAGAAGACTAACTTATTTACGAATTGCCGTAACACGATTGCCGCTGGTAGTATGGTTAGTAATCGCTTTATTGAATTTTCGCTTGATGTGACATCGTCGAGAGTTTCTAGCGAAATTCTTCTCCCTGTAAAACTATGTTTCTACAGCAATGGCTGTAATTTTCGAGTTACCGTTTGCGAAGAAATCTTTTTCTTTGTTACGTGTAATAGATTATTTTTAAGTTTTAAGTTTTAAATTACATTGGTAACCTTCTATAATTTATTACTCGAAGGTGGTAATTTTTTCTTAAATAGTTTGTTTTTCCTATAATTTATTATAATATATTTTACTACAGAATCCTCAAAAACATGATGTATGTATATATATCCTGAAATATTATCAGTCTATTGTCAAGTTATAGAACATTATGGAAATTGCCAATTAAAGTCATAAAAAACAAAAAATAAGGAAGTTCGTTAAAATATGTGATTTTCCAATCAAGATATAGAATTTATTCGAGTAATATAGATTACGGTAGAGATGGTGACGGTAACAATGAGTGGACTGATTCTTCGTGCGAAAACAAATTGGAAGCGCAGAGCGATGTATTGTTTCAGCGAATATCGATTTTAAAGCACGGTTTTAAAGTACGTGTGCGTTTGACTAGGTGTGTTAATTAATATTGCTGTCTGATTTTCGATATGTAAATACAATATCTACATATCTTTAAACTTATGATAATTGAACTAACAATTATTTTAAATTTAAATTAAACATGATAATTGAACTAACAATTTTTTTAAATTTAAATTAATATTTATCCTTTTAAATGCAACAATTTTTTTTAATAATAATTTCACGCGTAAGTCAGCTGCGCACATATTTGATCGTTCTTTAAAGCTTGAATCTCTGCGAAGAGAAAAAATCTTTCAACCAACAAGAACTGGTTCTACGTTTTCTATCCATTTCCTTCCAGATAAATCTCTCTCTATCTAAAATCCTTATTTCCGTATTTCCTTGAAAAGGTTAAAGTCGTTTTGTATAAAATCCAACGTAGAGAAGAAGGAAGATCCGCAAAAGATTCTTTCAGCTTTCCCTATGTTTGAGCTCGAATCAAAGCAATCCTATTCCCAATAGGGTGACTATGCGTTTAACTTCTCATAGAATCTCTCTGATTCCGTGTGATACCTTCGGTGTTTTTGAAGTATGTAATTGATGTCGTAACGTCGACGCTTTGCAGTGCGAATTCAATTTTGAGTTGCAATTTCCCTGTTTGCGTGGCAAAAGCATAAAATCGATAAACACGTTTTCTTTGCCGATGGCGCACTGTAAATATAAATATTTGAATAAATATCGCGAATTTCATGTTGCTAAAAGATTTATACTATTTATTCGTAAATAACTGTTGGATATGTTTAAGTTGAAACCACTGCATTAGGTCTTTTTTCTTGTTTAAAATTATTTGTATTGGTAAATTGAATGAAAGTTCTAACATGTAATTTGTTCTTCTCTTATAAATAGTTTACGGAGGATAAAGCGTGGGTAACTCACGACTGTCGCGATCATGACACTATACATACCTATGTATAGCACGTATACTAAGCTAACTAAAATAGCAAGTCAGAGAAATGGAAACTTAGGAAAATCTAAAGGAAGATAAAACGTTCGAGCCTTGCCAGGAATATAAGATGCTAAGTAATCTTCCTAAGTAATCTCCTCCAGCTTTTTCTAGTTTGATCAATAATTATTAGTACATGTTAGGAAAATAAATAGAATTTTTGTTCTCAAGCGAGGTATAATTTAAATTTTGTATGTACACAAAAATGTTAAATATCTGTAATAAACATGGTATAATCAATTTTTTTACATAAAATTATATTGTATAGGCTATTGTTATTTAAACATTTTAAATTGGATGAAGGAAAAAAATGACGCAAATAAAACGTAGGACATTTTAATTAAAGAGACTAATATAGAGATTTATCTACTTAACTGTGATTAAATCATCTCCACTTAACGCTCTACCTCTTCTATTAATTATGCTTCGTTAAACTATGATTACAGAGGATGGGTTTTTTGATAAAATGACATTCTGACAAATATATATAGATCGATATATATATAGATATAGATAGACAAATATATAGATTCTTACAACAGTAGTTATGAATGAACAGTAGTTATTGTATCAATTCCGTTCTTCAGAAGCTTCATTTGTGAAAAGACAATTCGCCAGAATATGGATTCACTGTAGTTATAGCTGTAGGATTTCAATCTAGTTGACAGACTTGCTTTACGTAGAGAATATCTGTCTCTTGTTCTACCTTATCGCGATTCTCTCCTCATCTTATACGCTTTGTCGAGCAAAGTAATATTGGCATATATCTCGGCTCTGGTTACAATCATTAGTTTCCGCCTAAACGGTTAGAATCACATAGCTCGCGCTCTACTCTCGTTTATTCAACATTCAGGCCATATGGTCGCATGCGACGAGTTTTATGTTAATTCCGACCGATTACAATACCTTTCTTTCGTTTACAAGGAACGACGAGACTGGCAGTTGCGTGATTTCCAATGCAAAAGCCGCGATATCTGCACGATAACCTAACCTCAACCGATTTTGTTGTACTATTCTTATGTGGACTTCGTTTGTACCACAACTTCGTCGTAACAAAAATAGAATACGTAGAACACGGCATTCCGTTATGCGATATTGTCGATTCCTAACATCCGAAAAATCAGAGATAATTTTTTCCCTACAGTTGTACATTTGTGTGAAAAATTACGAACGTAAAGTTGTTTGGTGCATGCACAGTCCTCCCCTCCCCTGCATTTGCGTGGACATGCTAGAAAGATTCACTTTTCCACGGTGAAACTGTATGAAATGTATTATAATTTCATTTTTACAAAGGTCGAACATCCTACTATGCATAAATTTAATATTAATATAAGCAGGTTTCGTGTTAAGTATTACATCTGACGTATAAGCACACGTGTGTACGAGCCTTGGTTTTAAATGTCTTATAGTAGACACCGAAAAGATTATTCAGTTGGATATCTGACTCAACATCAATATTTTACTAGGAGATAACATGTTAAGAACACGTTGGTGGATGGCATGGGAGATGATGAATGAAGACATACTTCTGTGAGATACATAAAATAGTAGTCAGAACGTATTTTGGCGCTTGGGGACAGCAACAGCTGGTGATACTGTCATACACCTCCATTTATAAACTTTCGAAAATCGATGTGACCTTCAAACTTTAGTGTATTCTGTTTCACAGCACAAAATGTTTCCGAAACGTACGTTTATTGTTACAATGAACTTGACTAATGGCTCTGAAATACTATCCTTGAAAAAACAATGGGGGAATTGGAGCAAAAAAAAGAAGGAAATAAACAAAGACCTTGTTGGTTCGTAAAAATAAAATATGCTACAGGAAAAACTTTTTCCAACGGATTGAGATGCGACGAGCTTTAAAAGCTATGACGCGAATCGAGCGTTTGTCTACAAGAGCGCATTTTCGGTGGATATATAGATATACATGTATATGTGACGAAATATACTAAAGCAATATTGACCCTTTGTCGCTGAAAGTATCAAACTACAAAACTTCCTTTCAAATTTTCAGAATAAGGAAATCAGGATCATGATAAATAATTGGAACATAATTAAAAATAATATATCTTCTCTATAAGATAATGAATACATTGGTTCATTTAATTTTTATGGATATTCAAACGCTTCTGTGAAATAAAACGTCAAGATTATAGAGTATAAAATTCATAGCTATGAAATAACTAAAACTCTGATGTATTATTAAAAATATACGTTAGGTTGTATGTAGTGATACATACAAAGATTACATGTACAAACCCATAATTAACACAATGCTACCGCAACCATTCTGCAATCTACCTTGCCCAAAACACTCTTCCAGTCACCTCCAAACTCTTCAATTCTCTCCACCTAATCACCCACAAACCATTCACAAACATGCAATTCGACGATTGATCTGTACAATTGATCGATTTCTTTTTACTACAGCCATGCAGAAAATTTCGCCTTGGAAAAGAATGTTGTGATTTCGAATGTCTGGATCACCTGAAGAACGTTACCGGAAGTGGTAAAATTTATGTCCTTGAGTATAAGAAATCCTCCAGCTCCTCGACTCAGCGACAAACGCTACTCTGGGTGATGAGCGTAATGGTGCTATTGCGGCTTGTTTAATTTTTCAACAAGGATCCAGATGGCGCCGTTGACGGAATTCTTTCGCTATAAACGTCAACGATCAACATCAGCCATCAGGCAATTTCATATTTGTGACTTATTTCTTCTGTGTTATTTCTTCTAATTTTATTGTTAGTTCTTCAATTTGTATTCCAAAAGATTGAACTCTTTTTACGTGCGTGTGTGTTTTTCTTTTTTTTGTAACTCGTCGAGTTGCAATTCTAATTTTTGCACTTCCTCCTTCATGTCCTCTATGTGTTTCTCGAACTCTTGTGTCGTCCTGTCTTTGTCGGAACATTCTACTTGAAGATCAGCGAGTTGATGCTCGGGATCGTAATTCAATTTTTGGTCGTTAGCAGTAATAAGCTCACGTAACTTCACTTTTGAACTTGATCTTGTTTGGTCTTGATTGTGTTTTCGTGGTGCTTGTGGTGTTCTAAAAGTAATCGTCACGTTACTTGCATTTTTAGTGCACATTGATACACTGCACTCTGCAGTTCTCCTATTTTCAAACTTGCTTCATTTAAGGT